>NC_090761.1:35106842-35116842 GCF_036898095.1 Palaemon carinicauda
GTGTTTATTTAGCAATATTGATAATGCAAATTATGATAATATAAAGAAATTCTGATGGATAAATTTTATAAAGAAATTCTGATGGATAAATTTTTCCTCAAATGTTTCTTCTGATTACAGTATTTTCTTCTATTGCTTCATCTTTATTGTTAAACTTTTCAGAAAACGTTACTTTTAAAGCTTTTGAAATCTATTATTTATTTTTATTTGATGTATTTTTATTGCATATTTGTGGTTACTGGGCTTTTTTTCTATTTTGGTCTCCCTCTCCCCTCTCTTTCTTCTTTTCACGAAACGTTATCTTATATTTATCATATTTATTTTCAATTGCTTTCCTCTTATGTTTCTCTTCTATATTTCTTTGTATGTGCGAAGGTCACTACAATTATTTTTTTGCACTTTTTAAAGTCTTTATCTTCTCTATGTAGAGGGTTCATTTTTTATCTGGCGACTAATTTCCCCATTATTTCGTTTTAAATTTTAAAGGAAGAAGACCATTTTTAATCTTTACTTAGAAAAAATCTATTTCAATTTTACTGAAAAATAACGTTTTTTTAAATTTCATCGAAAGAAGAACCTTTTAAAACTTTAATCAGAAATCTTTTTAAACCGTACTGAAAAAAATAACTTTTCCAGTTTTCAGACATTATTGAAAGAACACTCTTGTGTCAATTTATATGATTATTGGTCTACTCTTAACTTATATCGTGATATTTTTACTATTATATTTTCTTTTAGTCTTTGTAAGCGTCACTATTCCAGCAGTTTTTACCCATTGTATTTTTATTTCGTTATTTCAGTAAAGACATATTAATGTTTATATTAATCTTCTGCCTATTCCTTCTTTCTTACCTCCACTTGTTCTTTATTCTGATATTTATAAATCCTCTTATACTCTGTTTATGAAATCTTTATGTAATTAATTTATATATTATTTGTCAAAAATATAAGTAGTGACAGTACAAGTAGTAATACAGAGATAGTAATAGCAGCGTCGCAAAAAGCAGTAGTAGTTGTTGTTTTAGCAGTGATGAAGCGGCAAATCCAAATTCATAAACAAAAGAGATACTAGTAGACAAAATGAGAGGTGAAATATGCTGAACGAAAATGTGAATATTATAAATAAATTCGTAAACAGACACGTTGCATTTAAAAAGACACATTGAAGCATTCCTTGAGAAATTCCATTAATATTTCAGAGTCTACTACGATCATTTTACATGATTTTATTTTCATCAACTTTGTAATGTGTTCGGTCGAATAGATAAATGAACGAATTACTTCAATGGCATTTAGCTTACTAGAAACCTTCATAAGCCACAAATATATCTTAAGACTAGCAACGTTTTATATACATATTCTGAATATGCATATATCTATACACTTGCTCATCTATCTTCCTTTAAAGTATCTATATATGTAAAATGAATTTCATAGAGATAGATGGGAAGATAGATAGATATATAGTCTTACATGGAAACGTAATTTCGCAACATTCATATAATATTTATGAAAATGTATGCTGTGTTTTGTGATCACATTTTATCATATTATTGATTCAGTAAGTTAGATTACATTGTCGCTCCACACAAGTTCTGGGCATTTTCATGAATGTGTCCTATCTGTATGTGGCGTTACTAAAATCATATCCCAACTTCCTTATCTCAGTGTGGGTGGGGATGGATCTTACAACTTCACTGTTGTGGGCGTGAGTACCGGCGGTGGCAACGGGCGTGAGATGGTCTCAGGGTTATCTCCTTGGGCGCAGTATGCAATTGTAATGCGGGCGTACAATACCCATGGCCCAGGACCTCTATCTTCGCCTGTAGTCGTCCGTACGATGGAAGATGGTAAGTGAAACGCTAAGGCGTCGAAGAATGTTATTGTGTTTGTATGAAAGTCTGACGTCATTAACCTGGCATTGTTTCTGGTAGGTTTAGCCTGGTCATATTACCTGAAGTTGTTGGCATTCCTGTTTCACTTGGTGTAAATAACCTCGCCACATTACAGGAAGTAAGGGACCTCTGCAATCTTCATAGAGTAATGACCTTTGCTATATACATTGCGGAGACTTTTTCCCTTCCAAATTACAAGTAGCTATTAGTCTTGCCACATTAAATGAGGTCACTGACTTTTCCATATTACTTATGGCCATTTAGATTTCCATAGTCCCTGGATCATGCAAATATATATACATTTTAAGCGATCGAGGCTAACGATAATAATTCGTGTATGACGTAGGGCCTCTTATTCATTTACTATGTTAGATATCATTTATATTCCTAGTGTATAAGAAATGAAAGGCCGACCTTAAGGTATCCCCTTTTGAACATCCTCTTCGTTCGCCTTTCATTTTATGGAAATGTTCGGTCTTCCAGTTTCTTAATGACATCTCATAGTTTTTTAGTTTTTTACATTAATAATGAATATATTTTCCCATAAAATAGATTTGAAATTCTCTTTGAAGTCCTGGTATGAATTAAACTATAAGTCAAACTTGTGTCTACATCTAGGAAAAACGATTACTGAAAAACCATCTCATATCTTTCTTTGGTCGGTGTTTTGGATTTAAAAGACTATACAAGATAAAAGGATATTTTGAGTAGCTTTCTCCTTTAACTGTCATGTAGAGATATTAATATGTACGACATTCCAGTGCCTTCTGCAGCGCCTATGGGCGTGGAGTGTAGTGGAGTCGCCGGCGGTTCTTCTCTGATAGTGAGATGGGCTTCCCCCCCACCCTCTACTCATAATGGCATTCTGCAGGGCTATAGATTAACCCTCACCAGGATAGACGAGACAACAGGTAAGAATCCCTTTATTTGGATACACACTTATATATATATATATATATATATATATATATATATATATATATATATATGTATATATATATATGTATATATATATATATATATGTATATATATATATATATATATATATATATATATATATATATGTATATATATATATATACTGTATATACATATATAAATATATATATATATATATATATATATATATACATACTGTATTTATACATACATATATATATATATATATATATATATATGTACAGTATATATATACATATATATATATATATTTATATGTATATATACTGTATATATACATATATATATGAATATATAGTGTATGTATATATATATATATATATATATATATATATATATATATATATATATGTACATTATAACCTAATAATGTATCCAAACCTATTTTAATGCCATATATCATTCCAATAAGTAAATTGACTTATATTATTCTCATTGATATTGTTTTCACTTTCATACAAAGATAAAGTGGAAGAGCTAAGAAAGATGACTAGTGGGCGTGAAGAGACCGTGGGCGGACTCACTCCTTGGACAAACTACACCGTCAGCGTAGCAGCTACGACCAAGGCAGGACCAGGGGTGGCATCCCATGACCTCACTTGCACCACGAAGGAAGACGGTAAGAATCTACGAAAGCTCTTCTTATATCTTTCCCTTTATGAGATCTGTGCACTTTTCTATCTCATTTCTCCTTTTCTTGTTATTTTGAAGTTTTTATAGTTTATATATGTGACATTTATTTGAATGTTGCTATCGTTCTTAAACTTCTCATGTAGTTTATTTCCTTTTCTCTCTGAGCTATTTTCCCTGTTGGAGCCCTTGGGCTTATAGCACCCTGCTTTTCCAACTAGGGTTGTAGTTTAACAAGTAATAATAATAATAATAATAATAATAATAATAATAATAATAATAATAATAATAATAATAATAATAATAATAATAATATGCATGAAATCACACGATCACGTGAGTTTAAGATGCAAAGTAGAGTTGATTAAAACTGAAACTAGTCGTGAATCCTGACCACGTTACTTTGTATATATATATATATATATATATATATATATATATATATATATATATATATATATAAATGTATTTATATATATATATATATAATTATATATATATATATATATATATATATATATATATATATATATATATATATATATGAATACATTGCCTTTTATCCGTCCATCAGTGACGCCAATATTGTATTAAAATATTCATGCATCCCGATCGCCACTCATCCTGGTTTTACGTATGAAAGTTTATAGTTATGTGCTAGTCCACCAAACATCAAAGGTTTTACACTGAGGTCAAAAATGCATTTCATGGCTTCTTCCAATTGTAGGGTACGTTCCATAAACAATGGTCTAATTTTTTCAGCTATGGATAAAGAAAAAAAAATCCTTGTTTTTATATATTCATTTAAACAGTATATTATTATTATTATTATTATTATTATTATTATTATTATTATTATTATTATTATTATTATTATTATTATTATTATTATTTCATAATGAGCAGCATTCTGGTGTAGTTAGGTAAATTAGAAAAGACTGCCCTTAATTGAAAAAGTGAAGAGCTACGCAAAAAAAAAGTAACAGTAATATTAAGTTGATGTATAATTACCAACTTACAAAAAGAGTAATTTAATGCTTGATAAAGGTGTAAATAAACAATTCTTGTAAATGAACAAGCAAACCAATGGTCAGAGGTAACCCCTTGAGCAATAAGACTCTGAAGGCAAACTATGGAAGGACGGAGGTGCTACTGAAGATGTCAGTAGCTCAAGTCTTGGTAATACCTCGTTACATATGGGGCACTGGATGACGAAAACTGTTTTGATATGGTAATATTAAATAAATATAGTGTATGATAACCATAGTATTTTTATTTGGAGCACGTATCTTGGGAACATTTTCTTACTTGGTCGCATCCTTATTGTTAGACGAACACCTTTTGGACATATTTTTTTTTCTGTTAAAAAGCTAATAGCTATGAAGAGACTTTTATTATTTTCTTTTACCTCTGTTATGTGGCTTTTTATTTAGCTTCTTTTGTACTTAACAGCATATATAAAAAATACTTTCAGAAGAGTTTAGTTTTATTTTCATTTGTAATCTCCTTTTTACATGCAAAAACTTTTGCATGTATTTTGGAAATAATTTACATAGTATCATCCATGAACATATAATATAGGGCAAGAAAGAGGGTTTCATAAATCATGCTGGATTATCTTTCATAAAAAAAAAATATCAATAATTTATTTATATGATTCTAAAGCTCTAATATCCATTATTTTAGCTCATAACCTTCTCGTAAATGGAAGCACAATACTTGGCATTGGTTCTCATTGATTTGTTGGTAAAATTAGTTTTATTTGTTCATTACGTTTTCAAATAAAAAAAATACTTAAAAGAATATCACAAAATGTTTGCACATTTGTGCAATGAAAACAATTAAATCTGTCGTCAAATGAACTTATTCTTTACTTTCCCTTTAAAATTTCAGTAAATAAAACTCGAAATAACAAGAAAATAACAAATGATATAAGACTTTGATTCAATATCTTGAACGACATACGAGCGCAAACGAGAGTAAACCTCAAACACCAATGTTATATGATTAATTCTTTGCTTGCGGTGTGGGTTTTAATGAGCAGCAACCGAACAAAACAGATATTGAAAAAAAAAATCTTTTAATAAACCCATGTGCATTCATACTCTTCCCCTCTTTATGGTTTCCCCTAAACAGTGGCTGGAATTCCCCGGGGGCTGAGAGCTCTACAGTCAGACATATCTTCCGCCCTGTTGACTTGGTTAGCGCCCAAACCACCCACGGGTGTTCTTCTGGCTTACACACTCCACCATAGACCTCCCAACGCCCGGGCGCCCATAGTGCATTCCCTCCACGCCCAGGACAACTCCCACACACTCACGCAGCTCACCAGGGGCACCCACGAGTTTTGGATGACTGCAAGGACCAGGGTTGGAGAGGGACCTCCGTCGCCCACTGTGAAATTGACCATGATGGACCCAGGTAAGAAGGATGCTTCTCTCAAATGGTATATTTCAGTCCATTCTGGAACTATTTGTACAGAAATATATAGTGAACGCTGTGATATATATATATATATATATATATATATATATATATATATATATATATATACATATATATATATATATCATGGTGGCCTATATTGTGCCAGTAACCATTATTATTATTAGTAAGTACTTTTTTTTCTTATAATATTGCACAGTATAGTGAGATCAAGAAATGGGATTATATAGCTTTTACCTTTTATTTTACTATTGGAATCAGACAAACTTTATTTCCAGATGCATTTTTAAATAAAATGCTGAAATTCTTTACTAGCTATCAAGTCCTTGTTATGAAATCATGGAAACTCGATATACAACAACTATTGTATTTGCAACATTACCCAACAGATAATTTTCTTCCTCTTTCAACTGGGCATAAATGATTACCTATTTGAATTCACGTCATCTGAATTATTCCCATTTCGAATTCATGTCGTATGAATTATTCTCCATTTGAATTCAAGTGATAGACCCTTTTAGCTGTTGCCAAAACAACGGTAATCGCGCGTCGCATATTCACCTGCAAATGAATATATGATTGTAACCGCAAATTCCCTTTTACATTAATTAATTCCCTGGCAGATCGTGTAAACTGAATATCAGAATAGGGATTAGTGCAGTATCTTTCCCCAGATGAATTAATGATCATTTTATGATTTATATTATTCCAATATAATATACAACATAAACATTTTTTATTGAGATTATCCTGTATGCATAAACACACGCACTCACACACACACACACACACACATATATATATATATATATATATATATATATATATATATATAAATATATATATATAGATATACAGATATATAAATATACATACATACATACATACATACATATATATATATATATATGTGTGTGTGTGTGTGTGTGTGTATGTGTGTCTGTGTGTGTATTCTTTGTATGTGTGATCATTTAATGGTTTATATTATTCTGATATAAAATACAATATAAATTTCTTTTTAAACCGTGATGTATAAACACACATGTATGTACCGTATATGTGTATATTTGTGTCTGAATGTATGTATGTGTATAAGGGTGGTGTGTTTTTTCTAAATCCAGGGGGCCTTTGTAATTCATAGGCTTTGAGGCTTAAAGGATTTCACTTGTTTGTATAATATCATAGGTCACCTGTATATTCATGTTTTGATATATCACTTTTACATATTTTGTATTTCATATATATATATATATACATATATATATATATATGTATATATAATATATATATGTATATATATGTGTGTATATACATATATATATATATATATATTATATATATCATATATATATGTGTGTATGTGTGTATGTATGTATTTATCTATAAATTTATGTGTATATACGCACATACATATTTATATCTACACATACATATAAACATACACACACATATATATATATATATATGTATTTATATATATATATATATATATATATATATATATATATATATATATATATATATATATTTATATATATTTATACTGTATATGTATATAAATATACTGTATATATTTAGATTTATATTTATTTATTTATTTATTTATTTATTTGTATTTATGCACACATGTATATACATATGTACTAAAATGTCTATGATCCATACCTAATCACAGTCCCCGTCGGAGTGGCATCCGTTGGAGGATTAGTAACGACTACCCAAGGAGAGGACGTCCGACTGCCTTGCGTGACAGTCGGTATCCCTAGGCCGCGCCCTATTTGGACTATGCACGGGAGGCAGATACATAAAACGGTCAGGTGAGTACATTGGCAGTTATCTCTATTTTTCTCAGTCGTTTTCTTTTCTTATTGGTTTTCGATGACTGGTTGATGGACAGGTAGACTGCATAAACAAATTAAATTTGTCGGAGCATCTCGAATTTCCTCGTCCATAAATATCTAATCCTGTAAGGTAATTGTTGCGGATTTCAATACTGTGCTTTTGTTCGTTCTTGATTGTTATTACGGGTATCATTAATGCTAATTTAATGATGATACTATTATTGGCAAAATGATAGCGGTAAGCGTAGTAGTTTCATGGTGTCGAATACATTGATTGTCAGATTTTAGCTATACATATAGAACTACTTGACTCATGCGGAAAATGGTTTTGCTACAAACAGCAACATTAGATGTCACATTGTAGAAGTTCAAAGGTCGATCATGAGTGACAGGAGCAAGAAACAGGTCAATGAGCTGTCGCTCAACATCGTATCTCAACTAGGCACCAAGGATGGCCAGGAAATAGTTTCCTGTCTCAGTAGAGGCAAAATCACGGATCCTTAGCTCACCAGGACAGTAAGGTTATGTTCATTATTGAAAATTATCATGTAGTAGAGGTCACTGAAGCATTCTATATTTTAGAGAAAGCTGTAGTTACGTAAAGGAAGATTGAAGTATATAAATGAGTACCAGATGTAGAAGGTTGCAAATATAAAAAAAATAGTGACATTAAGATAAAAATAAAAAGCTAGAAAAATCTGAATTTATTAAATAAACTACAAGCATGAAAGCTCTAACTATTTGGAAAAATTATAGGATTCTATAAAAAGAAATCTGCAAGTAATGACAGAAAGTTCACACATAGAAGAACTCTTCTGAAAAAAATGCATCGCACTGAGCCTGATTTCTTACCCGGCCATTTGGCAGATTAGGAAGGCACCTACTTGGCACTAATGCTTCGTTATGGCCCTCCATTTTTCGATAATTGCTGGCTTTAGAATTTATGTTTGGGAAAGTTTTCTTTTTAACTTTGCCTTACTTTTTACTTTTAATTACCACTCGTTTCTTTGATCTCTATTGCTTTATCAAATAATTCCTTAACTTAGGTGTTTAAGA
Source organism: Palaemon carinicauda (assembly GCF_036898095.1). NCBI lineage: Eukaryota > Metazoa > Arthropoda > Malacostraca > Decapoda > Palaemonidae > Palaemon > Palaemon carinicauda. Next base: position 35,115,671 of record NC_090761.1, read on the forward strand.
TAATTGGTCAATTTACATTGATTGTATTCAATATTGGTATGAAACATCTAATATTTTATTAAATCTCTCTCTCTCTCTCTCTCTCTCTCTCTCTCTCTCTCTCTCTCTCTCTCTCTCTCAATCTATTTATAACCAAAGGGGAGGGGGCCATCCCTGTAAATGAAGTAATTCTTTATATAAAAAAAAAGAATAATCTTAGCTACTTTTTTGCCTTTTTCTTTACTTTCCTACTTTGTTAAATTCCTATTAGAAAACCTCATGAATTAAAATTCTGAGCCAATAAAATAAACTTAAATGGCGTTAATTGTAAATAATATCTTAATATCATTAATTTCATTTATATTTATAAAGTAATTGCAGGCTAAATTAACCTAAATTCAGTGTCATTGAATGGCAGAAATATTATGCAAAACCAATTCATTAATTTATGTGTAAACAACTTGCGGCCTCGTCTAATTACTTTTAATGAGTAATTTACTTCCTCTTCAATTAATTTCTTTTTTATTATTTATAAAGTAATTACAGACCAACTTGCGCTAACTGCAGCGTTGTTGAATGTCAGAAAGATAATACAAAACCAATTTATCGCTCTCACTCTCTCTCTCTCTCTCTCTCTCTCTCTCTCTCTCTCTCTCTCTCTCTCTCTCTCTCTCTCTCTCTCTCTCCGAATAATTCGGTGCTTTCTGTAATTAATTGCAATGAGTAATTTACCTCCTCAGGTTCAATATAGAAGACCAGGGCTCGCTCGTCATCCGTGGGATTGAAAGAGGCGACCGTGGGAACTATACATGTTCCATACACACTGTTCGTAAACATCCTTACGTTCATACATCTGCTACCTACAGTCTGCATGTGCAAGGTAAAATGTTTACTATGATTATTGTCATTGGTAAGCAAAGTACATCTACCTTTTGGGAAAAAAAAAAAAAACAGGAGACAAACAGATCTTTTACGCGAACATTTGTGAAAAATAGTGTGGTTATAAAAATTTGTCTCAAATTATGCACAAGTTCTTTCTGTCTTCTATTTCATTATTATCATTCTTGATAATTGATGTTAGGTTGTTGCTTACATATTATTATTATAGCTATTGTTACTATTTTATTTGCATTAGTCTTACTATTATTAGTATAGATGAACTTAGTTGTTCAAAAATTATTATTATTATTATT
>NC_090761.1:35121842-35124342 GCF_036898095.1 Palaemon carinicauda
ATGTAACCCTCACGTCACATTCCCTTCCTGTTGCCGCCTTGAAAGAGGAAAGTCGATTTAAAACACTGGGGGTAGACTTGTATTGGCCTTGGATATATTCAGTAGAGAGATGTAAATTCCATGGGTAGGGTGCACCTTTCAAAAAGATAATGGGGCCAGCTCTCCAATGCCTTTTTGTAAGCATGCCCCCCTCCAAAAAAAAAAAAAAGAGCGAGAGAAATGTATATTTTAACTAAGAAGATCATCATAATTTTGCTTTGCTTTTCCCAACTTAAATTCTTCCATGTTTTTCACTCATTCGGATTGCAAGTTGAAACCGTCCTCACTTTCTTGTTGAAACTTCTTCTTGCACAGATTACAAAGAACATTGCAAATCCCAGTGTTAGATTCTGCAACTCTAAGCGTACCCGAGCTAGGTTTTGACTTAAATACCCCCCCCCCCCTCCCCCCTCCCTTCCTGCTTTCCCCCCTTATTTTTCTTTCCAAATTTCCTTCAATTTCTATTGCACATCGCCAGAAATGTGGCTGCAGAGTCCGGCGTTATTCCCCTCTTATCGATTAACGAAGAATCGATGGGGACCAATATGATGAAAGTTCTTTTTATTTTTCCCCGTCTTATTATATTCCGGTTGTTTGTGACGTCTCCCATTTTATTCGTCCGTGGAGACCCGCATATTTATTTTTCTCTTTTGTTTATATTTCTTTTGTTTTTTTCCCAAAGAGGTTTTTTTCTTTGTTCGATCTTTCTTTTTTCATGATTTATTTTTATCTTACCTTTCCATCAAGATATATTTCGCATTGATCACCATTACCGTTTGCTTACATATGTAATAACCGACACGAGAAGCTCAATATATATATATATATATATATATATATATATATATATATATATATATATATATATACATGTATATGTATATGTATATATATATATATATATATATATATATATATATATATATATATATATATATATACATGCAGAAGAACCACAGGGAAAATGAAAATACGAAATATACGATTAAGTCCTAACTAGTTTCGTGATGCTTCTTCAGAGGACTGATTTATTGAGAGAGGTTTCTTTACATTTTATAGGGAAAGTAAACGTACGAACATACATATAGAGGCTTACAGAACAATGACACTCCCATACCAGCTACCTGGGCTGTGATCAGGTGTTTACTGGGTGAAGATCCAACCTCATTAGACACCTGCCAAAAGGGTCATTTCTGGTGACAGGTAAATTCTTGTTTTTGAATTTCAATACAGTTTATTTATATGAATAACGGTAGCCTTATCTATATAAATACATAAGCAAAACTATATGTATATATAAAACACATCTATACATAAATATATAAAAAGACATATACATGCGTATACACAGACAGGCATTAATACACCCACATGCATAATATATGCATAGACATAAACATACGTGTACACATACTGGTATACATATACTCTTAACGACCTCGGGATCAGAGCCCCAGGCGAAATCACACAAAGACAAGAGCTTGTGTCCGGCCGGGAATCCAAACATTAATGTATCAAAAATATATATGGCTTATTTAAATATGAAAAACACGTCTAAATGTGCAAAATTTATCATTAATTGAATGCCAAGTAACAAACTACCAATTAGCTACGATGGTGAAGATAAGTTGATTTCAATTCTAAGTACAAAACACCTGAATTCGACAGGTATAAGTACAGTAGAATTGTCATTGACTTTTATCTTTCTTCGTGGCCAAGTGGTTTAGTCACTGTCTGTACAAGCTTGCCGACCAGGGTTCGATTCCCGGCCGGACACAAGCTCTTGTCTTTGTGTGATTTCGCCTGGGGCTCTGATGTATATTTGCTAATAGAACAATTGATATGATGAGAAATGGAGAGATACATAAAAATGGTAATAAGGTTATCATAAGTGAAAGGATGCAAATGTGGCTCGGTCATGTAGATAGAATGGAAGTTGGGAGACAGGAAGGCTTGGAAAGGCATATTGGAATCAAGGTCCTTGATATCCAGAAAGTGCAAGAGCGCGTTGAAGATAGAGATCTCTAGTGAAATTTGTGAAAGGGGTTTGACGTTTTCTGATGAAACAACTAACGTTGTTGAAATCGCATAGCACAGAGGTTTCATCAGCGATTCAGCATTTAAAGGATGAATGTATCAGTGACTCATGTTATTCTTTGGAGCCAACCATTTTAATTGAAAACACCCTAATATATATATATATATATATATATATATATATATATATATATATATATATATATATATATATATGTAAATATGTATGTATACACACACACACACACATATATATATATATATATATATATATATATATATATATATGTGTGTGTGTGTGTGTGTGTTTATGTGTTTCATATTCCATGCGCATGTATGTACAGTATAACTGCACATATGGGATTACTTACATATAAGCACTGGGAGAAAAGTATGGGATAAGGGAAATAATGTAAAAGAAATT
>NC_090761.1:35131842-35146842 GCF_036898095.1 Palaemon carinicauda
TATTTCCCTTTCATAATAAGATATCCCGCCTCATACAATAACAGCGTATTTCAATTGTCAAATCTCTTTATTCTCAGGTCTTATTCAATGAGTTACCGCCATAGTTCAGACCGCATTCAACTTCCCCCTCTTAACTTTGGTACAGAGAAAGTTTTTCTTCTGCATAAACACGAGTCTTCTTTCAATCTTCTCTTAGCAGAAGCCTCACACTCGTATAAAATGTCATGAATTAATTTCAGAAGAAGTTGGATGCAAACTTCTCGAGCAGGAACTTTTTTTCTATTTTTCAAGAAGTATATGATACTTGATAAATTTTCACTATCTGCTGCTCTCGTTGAGTGACATGGCTAAAGAATAGTTTGGTTATATTATCTAGGAGGTAACGGTTGGTGCGTTTGATTCATATACGATAAATGTTAGTGTATTTTGTAAATTATACTATACTGAATAGTCTATCAAAAGAGTTTACCCCTCAGAGTTGAATAGTTTTTAATGTTTTTATCCCTTTCTGAGTGCGGATACTTCAACGTAATAAAAGGTTTAGCGCATTGCCATGATTAGCCAAGCTGCACTAGTCAGGGCCATCCATACTAGGTTGGTTTGCTGTGAGCAATCAGATAGAAATCTCCCACCATCACCGATCAGCAGTAGCCAGCGTGGTGATGAAAACAGACCAAACCCCAGACATGAATTGATGTCTGAGGCCTTTGTCCGGCTGTGGACTAAAAACAGCTGCATTTGTTGTTGTTGTTTATCGCTATGAATGTAAATAATTAATATATCCCAATGGTTCCAAATCCATAGATACACACTACCATCCATCACTAAAGATTTAAAGATAAACAAATAATGATATCAATAATTCTTTCAAGTGATTTTCATCGTCATCCTTTTTGGCTGCTTCCTACAGAATACTCGGAGGACATCTACCCGTATGCCACGTTCCAGTTAGGCGAAGGGCGTGGAGGACAGGATGACACTGCCACTGCCAAGTTCCAGACATTTGTTTTCCAAGATTCGAGATATGGAGTAACTGAGGCTCATCCTCCCTCTGTAAGTTTAAAGTTGATCTTTTACGAGTTTTTTTTTTTTTCTTTTTTTGGTGATGATTTTATACGAACACGCACAAACATTTGTGTATATACACACATACACATACATATGTAGGTATATATATATATATATATATATATATATATATATATATATATATATATATATATATATATATATATATATAAATATAAATATAAATATATATATATACATATATATATATAAATATATATATATATATATATTTATATATATATATATATATATATATATATATATATATATATATATATATATATGAATAACTGTTATAAATAGTTTTATTAACAGTAACACAATACGACAGTTGTACAATATTTTACACCCTTGCACATTGAATAGATATTTTTTCTTTCATCCTTAGTCACAAAATTAAAATCAAAATTTCTCTTGCAACATCATTATATTTCAAATTTTATCTTCCTATATGACTGGTATCTTAGATGAACTCATGCATAACATAGAGAATATTGATAAAATAAACCTGGTTGAAAAGTTCAATTAGTTCCTAAGATTACTCGAGTTAAATATTCACCATAATGTTGGCTTATTCACGAGTTAGACCCCTGATATTTTGTATGGAGATTAAATATTATGTTTACATACCTTCGAATATAGATTAAAAGGTACTCTAATGTTTATACATGTACATATTTGATAAATCATTTCATTAAAGCTAAACATGTAATCGGTTGTCGATTAAGTAACCCTTGTAAGATGAATATTTAAGCATAACAGTAAACGCTTGTGAAATGATTGTATAAAGAAATAGATCATGGGGTCACGTTTACAGAAATTTTAAGACACATACGGGGGAAGTTAGATTGCTTTTATACCTCAACTTGCTACCCTAAATATGTGATAATTGCACTTTCAACACAATGTCTAGTGCATGTGTGTGTGTGTGTATGACATGAATATATCTGGTTTCAATCACATGTTTCTGTTTTTTTGCATCAAACTTAGTGTCGCTGTTTTCCCTTCGTTTGTTTTTAGTTTTGACTGAAAGATAAAAGATCCCGTAGGCTTCAGGAGTTTATTTAATTCTTTATTGTTTATGATCAAGTCACGATTAGCGTAAGTTCATCGTAAGTTTGAAGATGGGTGTTGTAGTCTGACTAAGTAACCCATCATAGATTTAGTGATGATACAATGTGGTCAAACTTTAAGCATCTGTGACTTTCCCTCTCACCCTCCACCGAACAAACAAAAACAAACACAAAAACAAACACACACCATATCCCATGTGCTCACCTTCAGCCCACTCGCCCCACGCCAATAAAGGCCCACGGGCGCAGTCGAAGCCATGGGCGTGGTGTTGGTGGCCCGAGAAGTGAAAGTGAGGAGTATGATTCTCTCCAGTCGGATACGGATACTGAACACGCCACATCTTCCCGAACGGAGTCTTCCATCCACCTGGATTCGGCCACTCTCGAGAACCACGCTTCCCTCCATCTTCCCCTTGACCCCCATCTAGCCACGCTGGAAGGGGGTCGCGTTGATCCCCACTTAGCCACCCTGGAAGGCCGGGCTGATCCCTTGGCGTCCCGTAGGTCCAGCAATAGAAATGTCCACCATAGTGAGTGTTTAGTGACGTTGCTGTTGATGTAGTTCTTTTTTTTTTCTTCTTTTTGAAAAGTAGATTTTATCTTTCCTTCATCGTAGCTTAAAAGTGTTGTCACGTCATTATTTCAAGCGTTTAGTGCTCAGGAAATTGCTGCTGTGTTTGTTTAACGTTGAAGCTTTCTCATTTGGTTTTACCCTCATCTTCATATGTTTACTGGAATGCTCTGTAACCCTCCGTAATTAAGTTTTCCTTTCGACTTTTTCCCGTCCCCCCTCGATGTTTGTTTTTTTCTTTTTTCGATGTTTTATTCTCTTGTATTTACATCAACCCATGTTATTTGGTATTTACTGTTTCTTCATTCTGCCAGTGGAAACTCTTCTTTCATCTTAGTTTTGGTGTCTATGAGCAAAGTTGCTCTGACCATTTTTGTTAGATTTGGCAATGTAGTGTTACACAAAAAAATTATACAAAATTACTCTTTTTTTTAGATTTGAAAGTATATATCAGATTGCTAAAATACACGTTTCCTAGTAGCATTTAACAGATATATGCTTTCTTTTCAATTAGTAAAAAATGTCTGAGAGAGAATATGATTATGATATAGATGTCTCTTAGACAAACATATGTCTTTGGGATATATCCGTTATATTTCTGTCCAAATCTTTTCGGTTCCGAATATTTATCAAACTCAAAATTTAAGGTATTTATTTCCTTAACAGTTTGTGTAAGTATTTGAAATTCAATGTCAGTTGCAAGCTCTTCAGCATGGTGATTAGATAGTGTCATTCTTCCTATTACCAGTTAGATTTTATCTTATGTACCCCTTATTCAAGCACTTCTGGATCCTGTATAGTAGGTGGCAGTCCACATTTCCAAGTCTCAAATGTAGATATTATAGTTTTGATATTAGTGTGTAGTTTTGACTTGAGCGAAGAATATATCGTTGTTCACATATGACCCTAGATTTTTCCGGATGGTATACATGGTAAATCATTCAACTTAGGCTTTGCAATCTGTTAGACCATCCTTGTTTTAGTTGTGTAACAGCTGTTACAAAATTATAGTAAATGGATGACTATTCTTATTGTGTATCCGTTCTATTTCTGCAGATCTCATTTATCATGCCCCTGAGTCAAGCACTTCAACAGAGCCCTCCCCCATCTGTGAACGGAAGTCCTTCCCGCGAAAGGCTGACATCAGTAAGATGGGCCGAGTAGGAGCCTTCAGCAACCGCGGCCTGAGTAAGATGGCAGCCAACATCCGAGGCGGAGGTGGTGGTGGTGGTGGTGGAGGAGTAGCTAGTAGTGCAGCCAGTGGTGGAGGTAATCAAGAAACAAGTCTTTCAATCCTGAAAAAGGGCACTGCCACTCCCGGACCGGAAGCTAAGAGCTCAGACGAGAGTAAGTATGGCTTCACGCGCAGAATCACCCCTCCAGTTGGCTTCTCCAGCAGTCACAACGAACTGTCGGAGGCCGAGTGTGACCTTGAGATCCGGAAACGGAACAAGGAAGGAGATGCTTCCGGTGGTGCTTACCTAGGTCATGCAAGGTCACAGTTTAGGACATATACGTCGGGTAAAGACAAAGATTATAGTATTAAGGTTTAGGCCATTCTTTTGTCACATAGACTTTTCCTCAAGATATGATTCTTTGCATTGGCTGAAAAATAGCAAAGAAAAATGACATTAGTATGAAGATAACTGAGTTTTAAATTAATTGAGATTCCTGTTTTTTTTTTTTTATTTACTACAATATTATTAAAACATCAGTCAGTGATTGAGTCTTTCAAATAGGATAAATGCGAGTTGTATATTTTTCATTTGCTGTGAGAAGTTGTTCATGGTGGAAGTGATACATTGTGAATAAGTCCCCGCACAAAAACAGCAAGGTTTTGTAGATGCGCGGGACAAGACATTATGTAGCATCTGTATCATGTTTACCTCTGAATGGAATTTGGTTCAAGTTTCAGTGAAAAAAAAAATCATTAAAAAAAAGATATATCAGAAATTAATTTTTATATTGAGGTATATTTATGATTATGAAAATACATCATAAAAAATATGAAAGTACTTCTTATATAATAGTATGTCTGAATATATTTCATAAGAACATGAAAACATTCATATTCATGAATGGTCGTAACTAATGTTATTGTGTAGTGAGGAAATGTAACCGCAAATTGTTGTTTAATTGACGTTAAAAGAGTGGCTCTATAAAGAGAATGGGATGAGGTTTAATGAACATAAGCTCAGTGGATCCGAACTGTTGTTGTGGAAATAATTGGTTTTAATAACAAAAAAGTACTGTTGTCTTGTAAGAGTGATATATGTATATGACATTGAGGAGCTGCGATCGCAAAACATTACATATAAGCGAAAGAGGATTTATATGATGTTGATAGAAAGTTATAATTGCATGATATAAATGTTTTTAAGATAAATTACCTTTGTAACTTCAACCGATGTTCTATTAGAAACCAGTTGATCTATTACCGCCCGGGGACGCTCTCTATCATTCTATCTCATGTCTTTTTTTGTCATAATTTTCGTACCTTTTGTCTCATATTTCCGTATTTCGCTGTCACTGGGAAAAAATAACGTTTCTAAGTGTTATCTTAGTGTTTCTGTGATACTGTACAAACTGTTGCTGTGACGGAAATAAATACGATTACATGATCTGGCTATTTACCCGTATGTTTAAGGTTCAAATTTTTGATAGTACAATTAAAAAAGCTTTATGTATAAACCCTCTCGTTTTTCACTGATCCTCATGTCGTTCCTCAGGTTGAGATGATTTCTTTGAACTGTTTTAGAGCTACTGGAATGATGTTGCAAGATCTGATGCTTAACGAAGAAGATGCGAAAGAAAATTATAAAATGTATGAAGATCTCGTGTTCAATAAATGCGTAGTGCCACGCAATTACTATACTGGTTGAGTTTATCATTAATTCTAGTGGCAATACTACTACTACTACTACTACTACTACTACTACTACTACTACTACTACTAATAATAATAATAATAATAATAATAATAATAATAACAATGGAATCATTAACTTTTGGTCTGCAACCCCCACAAAGAAAGGTAAAGAAAGGAATCATCTGATGGAGATCCGAAAATTTCCTATTGTAAGGCTTCGAGATTTTTAGAGTTCAAGGAAACTTCATTGTTAAAATATTTCTTGCGCCATAACAAGAGTTTTGTCCAACTCGGTACTCCTGTAAAAGAGTTTATATCTTATGAGGACAATTGTAAATACTACATGCAGCTATATGAGGATAACTCTAAAAATAAAAAAAAAAATAAAAGTATATAGAAATGTACGCAAGGTAATTTCTGTTTAGCTCTTGACGAGTATAAGTATCCAGCATCTCATAATTCTCAATATTTTGGTGTAAATTTGAATAGACAACCTGCCTGAAAAGCACCAAATATAACCCTCAAAAGCTTAATCAACAGGTTCTTGGCAGAAGTATCGCCCTGGAAAAAAATGCAAGACTATATTTATTCAATTTTATGTGACAAAGGAATATAAGGAAACATCGAACTCGCATAGAAATGGGGAAAGATGTAGACAAAGAAGAAGATGGGATTTCAACTTCGGGAAGAGCATCACTAACAGGAGTTATAGAATTAAGATTCTGATATTTAGCTTTACTACCTACTCTAATGTAAGGGGGTGGAGAAGGGGTGTTACCTAATGCTGCTAACCTCCCCAAAGGAAAAGGGTAAGCCATTTCATAACGAAATCACAAAGTTTTGTCGCAATAATGACCTATTAACCAAACATGGCTTACTTTCTTCAAGGAATCTTGTTATTTAAATCATTTTATATTATTGAAAATTGTTCTGTTGCGAAAGACTGTAACTAGTCTTTGATAACGTGTGCCTTTGAAACTTTACTAGCCTACCCCACCCCCCCCTCTCTCTCTCTCTCTCTCTCTCTCTCTCTCTCTCTCTCTCTCTCTCCTCTCTCTCTCTCATTTTCGATCTTTTGTACCCCTCCTAACTTATAAACCTCCCATATCTTCCCGCTCACACACTCAACGAAACTTATGTATTTAATGGACTTTTCATCCGTCGCAGTTAAAAGACAATAACGAAAACCTGAAAAAATATTGTTGGAAGAGAAAAAAAAAGCGAGAAAAAGAGAGGAGAGCCAGCCGGGGAAATAAAAGAGAACCCCCGTGGGCTACCAAGCCAACAACAACAGCAAAAGTAAATTCGGAAAACAATAGCCCAGTAAGCACTCCACCCGGCGCATCTCGCACTTCCCTTGTTTTTCCTCCGAATTACCAGCAGTCGAGGATTGTTTTGATGGCCGGCTCCCTCAACTGCTGACTGCCTCTGCTGCTGTGGCCGTTGGCATTACGCTCATCCATTCCCCAATGCCTCTGGGCCTCTGACAACACTCTGTGGCAACAGCTGCCAACACTGCTGTGGAGCGGGAGGGATGAAATAGAACGAGGCTGAAAAGGGAGAGAAGATAAAAACGGAGAAGAATAGGAGGCTGACAAAATGAAAATGGTTCGAGAAATGCCAAAGGGAATGAAGGGGAAAACTATTTCCAAACCGGAAGGTGCAGGTTACTGACTGGAAAGGGATTTCCATTAGGCACAAAAAACCTGTTTCGTTATGATAAGGTGTCTTTGTTTTAGGACAGTCCCAAATACAGACGTTATTCCTGTTAAGGAGTCCGAAGAAGTCAAACTATTATTTTTTCAGGTTGATAGTGTTTTAGAATTTTTGGAATATTGAACGCTAAAACTGATTAGACACAAATGACTATGTGCTGTACAAGACGGAATAACAATCCAATCGCTAAATCCCCTCTCCAGTGTGACGTCACAAGCACAACGACGGGCAATGCACTTGTCACCAGTAATACTGTTTTTTTTTCTCTCAAAACTTGGTCATATGAAGATATATGGCATCTCTCTGATCAAATCGTGTATATTAACAACCAGGGTTGTGACTTGGATAATAATAATAATAATAATAATAACCGAACTATTAAAATCTTTGAACGTTAACAACAGGAGTGGGACCAGTAAATTAAGTGCACTGCCTAGTCGATGCGCTCACAGTTCACAGTGCGGGGACCAACGTGGACACCGCTATAGGCCAATTTTTCATCCAGCTTACAGCTCTCACGTATCTGGAATTTAAATGTCTCAGTGAAGAGCCCTTGTAATCTCGGTGGTCACGGAACTAATCGACCGACTATCTCTCCTTATGTTATTCTCATGGAGAGATCGGCTCATCAACGAGCGAAAATACGTTCCCTATGCTCATGACGTCACTCTACGAGCAGTCTCTCCTGGCAGCACTGACTGACCAAGGCCGTGCTCTGATGTGTATACGTAGTAACGCTATGCAAGGGTACCGTTCCAAGAATACTTCTTAAGATATAAATATCTTTATTTTGTTGTACTTAAAGTACATATTTTCCTTATAGCAGACCATACATCAAAGTTTCATAATAATCATGCAATTTTCGGAGATGGTGGCCGAGGTTTGACCTGACTAGAGGTAGTCTTACTTGACCGCTTGTCACGTTTATTATCTTCCAGCAGCCACGCCTCCGTTTGTGCTGTATTTGGATGCCATAGTAATAGCAAAAAGACCATCAATATTGGTATTTGATATTTTAGTTTTCCAAAAGATGAAAACACGAAGAAATTGTGTATGCTTGCAAAGGCGCAGACGATGTTAACTGGAAGCATGCTCTAATTTGTTCATTCCATTTTAAAGCTGAGGACTATGCTGATGAGGTTGAAAATTTACTTTTCTAATAAAGATAATAATTGATCTTTCGTTATTGTGCAAGGAAAAGTCACTAGGACTAAATTATTTGTATTCCTTATTGGTTTTTCATTTTTGTATTATTATTATTATTATTATTATTATTATTATTATTATTATTAAGCAAGCTATGATCTTAATAGTAAATGCAAAATGTTAAAAGCCAAAGTGAGCCTCCAACAGTGAAAGAAACCCAGGGATATTCTTCATTTCACATGACATTTCCTGGGCTGTCCTTTTGAGTCCTCAATTTATGGCTTATGCACATTATCCTATTAATTTTCAGCTACCTAAAAAGATATTGTATTCCTGATTTCATGAAATCACAAGAATAATTCATATGCTGTACTTAAAGACCAAAAGACTGAATAGTTTTCATATATTCAATGGTTACTTAAAGGGACACTAAACCGAAAAAACATGAAAAAAGCTTTATATGAAAAACTAAATATTTTCAATCTTTGTCCTTTAAAAATAGTATGGGAAATCTATCTGAGCGCTTATAATAGCTTGTGGAGGTGTTTAACGAGACAGAGTTATAACCCTTTATAGAGTGGGCTTGACGCTTTCGAATGTATGCACATCTGTAATAAAGATTGTATTTGTTTTTTCTACAATTGCTGGTTATGTCATAATGTCTTATATATCTGGTGGTTTCTGACATTTTTTTCTTAATAGAACTACCGATTGACCGTAGTCCGCCATAGAATAACCTTTTACAGCTAGGGAAATTAGTAGCAACTCGCTTCCCTTGAAGAGCGGTTGTTGTAGTTTCGCTCCTGAAGTGTTATGTTATTTACGCTTTCTTTGGCCATTTTATGTTTCTTTTTGGCATATAGTGTGTAGTGGTAAAATTTAACCATGAAATTCGGTAAGTTCAGACAGCCACATGGAAGTTCTGCAAGGAAGCAAGAATAGTTACGGAAAAAAAACGTGGTAAATAAGAATTTGTGATGCTGTAAGAAAAGAAAGCAATAAAGAAGAGGCAAAGACAAGAAAAATAAGGAAAGTTCGGGAAGAATGTACTATTGCTGAAGAGGGAGAGACTTACGGTCCCGGAATGGCACCAATTTCATAGTGCCATTTGTCTTTTGGTGAGGAGTGCCATTTAGGAAAGGGAAGGCACCCACTACTGGAAAAAAAACCCTCTCCAATGATTTGATACTTTGAGGACACCTCAGCAGTGAAGCAATTTTCCGGCAAAGGTGCAAAAATTATATCAAGACGAAAATTACAGTGGTGCCTAGAAGTAACCTCATGGTAAGTTGGAGCCCATTATTAGTTATTAATATTTTTCGAAATGATTGATTAGCTGTCCGCTGTATCATTATATGTTGAAAAGTTTTATGCCTGGAAATTTAAAGTTTCCAGATATAAATGTTACAAGTATTTCCAAACTTTAAACGTTGGTAGTCAAAAACTAGTTTTTTTTTTGTATTTTGATTATTTATAAAAAAAAGTTTTTCACATATTTACGTGAAACTTCTCATGGATGTTGATATTAATCGTAGATATATACAGAATATTTTTTTATTTTTGGTGGGCTGGGCGGGCGAGGGGGGGGGGGGCAAACTGAAAATTGACCGTGTTATTTGACATCAAATTGAAATCTAGATTTTCGTGACATCATTCTGGGCAGCCATCTTGTGAGCATAGCCTAATATTTAAATATATTTTGGGAAATACCAAAAAACAAAAATGTACTGATATTTTTTTATGTTTAAGTACGTCCATGACAAATTTCGTGTCTCTAGCAGTAATAATAATAAAGCCATTAGGATATTTTAGAACTTTTTTGTTTTTACTTTTTTTATACGACGTCACATCGCTGTTATTTCATTATATCACGCCGATCCAATATTTAGAATCATATTTAACATAATCCACGAAAGTTTCAAAATATCAAATACTTTTTTTACCGATTTTTTTTTCTACTTTTGGTTTGGCTCCCTCTTAAAAACAATGGCAGAAAACTTTAATTTTATAGTCTAGTGCAATTTACAATTTACTTTTCGTAATCTAGGTGTCACAAACTGTAAAATATTTTAGGGAAATAGACTGGAAGGGATGTATCGTGTAGGTTTTTGTCAAATTGCTCAACTTGTAACGACAATAGGTAAAAAAAAAAAAAAAAAAAAAAAAAAAAAAAACCGTGGGTGGGGGTTGGCACAGCCTCTTCCTTCAATGCAGATTGATTCTTGGGTTTTTCAATTCCCAGGAGTCAGTACTTCTTGCCATCAGCATAGTCTTCTGCATTAAAATGGACTGAACAAATTAGAGCTTACTTCCAGTTAACATCGTCTGCGCCTTTGCAAGCGTTCTTCCTCGTTTTTTTTTCTTTTCTTCTTTTTTGGAAACTGAAATATCGAATACCCATAATAATGGTCTTTTTGCTATCATTATGGTATCCAAATATAACACAAACGGAAGGCATGGCTGCTACAGCTACAGTATAGGGGGATAGGATAGGTGGGGGAGGGGAGGGGAGGGGAGAGGGGGTTATGATTTTAAGGATTGGAGGGAATAGTGTTAAAGTTTAGTACAGTGGGAGATGAAAAATATTCGGGCTTACCCAATTTGCTGTGACATCATGCCTTGTGGATTTCCAGGAGGTGAGTGGTCTTGCCAGCCTCAGAGGGACTTTGAGTATTCATGTTTATTCCTTATCTAGGCCTTGTTTATTTAACTGTATTTATGTCTGTCTACTTATGTTTTATTGGTTTATTCTAATACTCCAGATTTTGGTTCATCCAGAGCTATGTAAGGAGCTATCCTTTTCCACCAGGAAGGCTCATTTTGTGTCTGTTATTTCCTCTCTTGTTGTTGCTAGTTCTGGATAAATGTTTTTGAATCTTTCCGTCTTTAGGGGGCTCTTCTGTGGTATCTGACGTTTACTGGTTCGAGATTGTGTACGTTGTGGAGTGTTTCGTTGTTTTCATTTGTGTTATTTTTATTGTTATTGTTGTTATGGTTTAGGCTATGTATGTTTCTTATGTTTCAAGTTAATAGTACTACTGTAAATACCTTTAGCCAGGTCAAACCTCGGCCACTGTCTGCTTAAAATTGTCGTCACCAAAGCTCCGCCCACATGCGCGTAGCTCAGTGATGAAACGACCTTTCCGAGTATATTTGAAGGACTTGCAGGAGACGAACTTGAGCATGATTCCGTACAGTTTATTAAACTGTGGAAAACTAGAACATTTTCTTTTCATGCGCTACCATAGGAACGAATAACTTATCTACCACCAGTACCTTGGCCTGTTTTTGTCAATATAATAATCGTTTACAATTAGCTGATATATTTATGTCAACACTTACATAAATGTTAAGAAAATAATACCGGTATAAACCAAACATAAAGCATTATGAGACATATTGTTTTCAAACTGAAACAGTTGGGAGTGGGTGGGTTGTTTCTTAGCATTATTATTGATTTTTTAAGTAATAGATCTCAAAGAGTTGTTGTTGATGGGCACCATAGTGATTATAGGAATGTGATATCCGGTGTTCCACAGGGTAGTGTTCTTGGCCCATTACTTTTCATACTATATACACATGACATGTGGTTTGGCCTAGAAAACAAGCTTGTTGCATATGCAGATGATGCAACTCTCTTTGCATCCATTCCATCCCCTGAATGTAGATCTGGGGTTGGTGAATCCCTTAATAGAGATTTAGCTAGAATTAGTGCATGGTGCAAATTATGGGGTATGAAGTTGAATCCTAACAAAACTCAAAGTATGATTGTAAGTAGGTCAAGGACGGTGGCTCCTCAACATCCGGATCTCAGTATTGATAATGTTTCTTTAAATATGTATGACTCTTTCAAAATTTTAGGTGTGATTCTCGACAGTAAATTTACTTTTGAGAAACATATAAGGTCTCTGTCTTCTTCAATTGCACAAAAAATAGGCTTACTGAGAAAGTCTTTCAAGATTTTCGGTGATCAATCTATTCTGAAGAAGTGTTTTAATTCTTTCATTCTACCTTGTTTTGAGTATTGTTCTCCTGTTTGGTCTTCAGCTGCTGATTCTCATCTTAATTTGTTGGACAGAAACTTACGGTCTATTAAATTTCTTATTCCTGATCTAGATATTAATCTCTGGCACCGTCGTTCAATTAGTTCATTATGCATGTTGCATAAGATTTTTCATAACTCTGACCATCCTTTACATTCAGATCTCCCTGGACAATTCTATCCTGTTCGTAATACTAGGCAGGCAGTTAATTCTAATAGCCAGGCCTTCTCCATCACGAGAATCAATACTACGCAGTACTCTAGAAGTTTTATTCCAGCTGTTACCAAGTTGTGGAATGATCTTCCTAATCGGGTGGTTGAATCAGTAGAACTTCAAAAGTTCAAAGTTGGAGCAAATGCTTTTTTGTTGACCAGGCGGACATGAGTCTTTTTATAGTTTATTTATGACATATTTGTTTTTGATGCTGTTAATAGTTTATATATGACATGTCTGTTTTGACGTTGTTACTGTTTTTAGAATGAGTTATTGTTAATTTGTTCTCTTCATTTATTTATTTCCTTATTTCCTTTCCTCACTGGGCTATTTTTCCCTGTTGGAGCCCCTGGGCTTATAGCATCTTGCTTTTCCAACTAGGGTTGTAGCTTGGATAATAATAATAATAATAATATTGGGAATATTTCTTCACTAATCGAACTGATCAGATGATAATTGAAAGACGTCATAGGGATTTACTGTAGATGTGTGTCCTTGTTTATTGTGAAAACAGTTCCACCATCATCTTAATTCTCGGTCGTTAAGTAGATCTGCATAGCATTCAGGTAATTTAGGTCACATGGCCCGGGCAAAGTCCAAGGAAACCCTTCACTTCTGAGGTGCACTTTGGGGATGAAAACTTAATTGAAATATGAAGTAAAAGTTTAAGTTATGAAACAAGAAGATACACCAGGCACACTATCCTATCTGTTTCGTTATCTCCTTTTCTCAGTGGGTGTTTTTTCCCGTTTGGAGCCTTGGGCTTATAGCATCTTACTTTTCGAACTAGGGTTGCACCTTAGCTAGTAATGGCAATGATAATAATGATAATAAGCAGTAGGCTAAAAAGTGGGCTTACCTACACCTTTCAGACAATACCGACAGTGCGCCACTAGACGTGCATAGACAGCACTATCCCTATACGGAGAACATAGCTGATGTACAGTCAAGTTCACTATTCCGCGGAAAGTCGTGTCTGTCAATGCAATCCACTCTCTACTTTAAGAAAATAATGACGAATGACTATTGGTGGTCTATTGAATATGGCAATTTGTTATTTTCGTGATCACGTTGAAATTAATAACGGCTATTTAATGTATCTAATAGTACTGGCGGACTACCGGACGGGAGGAACGATGAAAGAGTTGCTCATGGAATATCGTCATCATTATTACAAGTCATGGACCAGCTGTAGCTGGAACGGCATATAGTACGATATTAGAACGCCAGTGCGGAATAACAAAGAGGTGAAGAATAAACTGTAAAAGAGAAATATAAAGAAATTAAACAATTTAAATATAAAATAAATTATGGAGTGAGATCTATGTCAACATCCTCAACAAAAAGCATGTCCACCAATTCAACCGTTTGATTTGGAAATCGTTTTATAATTTGGGCACAGTCGGAATAAAACTTTTCGAATACACTGTCGCATTGTAAACGAAAGCATCATAATCAACAGTTTTTTTTTTTTTTTTTTTTTTTTTTTGCCCATTGTTCATCTTACTCTCTATAAATTTGAATTAATCAACGCAACTCAATAACAACAACAACGACAACGTCTATTTAAAGAACGGCAATCATCATCATCATCATCATTATTAGTATTATTACTTGCTAAGCTACAGCTCTAGTTGGAAAAGTAGGATGCTATAAATCCTAGAAGGGCTCCAGCAGGGAAAATCGCCCAGTGAGGAAAGGAAATATGGAAACATAGAAAGGTGTGCCTGATTGTACCCTCAAGAAAAGTTATAACTGCAGTAGTTCCAACAGCAATTTCATGAATTTAATTTATAGAATCTCGGGCAATAATCCTATCACTGCCAACGCAAAGAAATTTAAAGATAAATTATACTATAAACTTTTCAGACTACATTATTAGCATATTTATACATCGCGTAATAAAATGCACAAAAAGAACAAAAATGACAATGTCGTTTTACCGTTAAGAATTCATTTTCGCTAAAAAAAAAAAAAAAAAAAAAAAAAAAATGGAAGTTATCTCTGCGGTCCGGTAACCGAATAACTGGGAACCTGTGCAAAACAAGGTCATTAAGCAACTCATTAAGCCATCCAGGAACATTGCCATGTGGACGAGTTCTCTGATTTAGACTCCGTTTCTTTTTCAAATAGAACCTGAAAAAACAGAGAAAATTGTTATACGAATGAACACTTCTGACTGAATCTCTCTCTCTCTCTCTCTCTCTCTCTCTCTCTCTCTCTCTCTCTATATATATATATATATATATATATATATATATATATATATATTCTTGATCAAATCTACCTGAAAAGGCA
>NC_090761.1:35156842-35184342 GCF_036898095.1 Palaemon carinicauda
ATAACAGTACATAAAAGCAGATTTGATACTTGCAAATAAAGACTAATTATGATTTGAATGCCGGAAACAATATGTAGAAAAGGAAGAATGTGGCATGGGAAACAATTCCATCAACTTTGTATGTATGTATATATATATAAATATATATATATATATATATATATATATATATATATATATATATATATATGTACATATATATACATATAAATATATGTATATACTGTATATATATATATATATATATATATATATATATATATATGTACATATATATACATATAAATATATGTATATACTGTGTATATATATATATATATATATATATATATATATATATATATATATATATATATATATATTTCAAACAGTAATTTGACGCTCATTTTGAAACCAATATTGATGTAATGAAGGGCGGTGGCAATTAAATTAATTCATGTTGTTAAGTTTCCCTTTAAGCGTTCGTTCCCAAGAATATTGTGTTACTATATTGGAAAGGGCATGTTTATTAATCTTGACAAATATCTGCGCTTGGGGAGTCATGTCTAAGTGCGTAGGAGAAAGCTGGTTTCTTTCTTACTGTAATATGAATATATGAGCGAGCAAGTATTAGAAGGGATAAGAAGAGAATTGGTGATAAATCAGAGAAAAGAAAAAGAGAGATATAGGGAGTGAGGGGTAGGGGAAGGAGAGTGGGCTGGTAAATCTGTTGAGATGCAGCACCAGAAGGGGGATATTTCGATCTATTTTTTTTTCTTTTTTTAGTGAGGTTACTATTCCCTTTCTTTCCTCCACAGAAACCTAACTTTAGGTAAATCATTTAGTCATTGTGTTGATAGCTAAGAGAATGTTTGGAAGATTGAAAGACGTGCACGTGTTTAGGGGTATGGCTAACGGTATGTCTGATCATTTTTTGGTGGAAGGAAAATTAGTTGTAGCAAAAGAGTGGGGGAATAGAGTAGGTGGATGTAAAAGGGAGCTAGTGAGGGTTGAAGAGCTAATAAAACCGGGGGTAAAAAGTAAATATCAGGAAAGGTTGAAAATGGCATATGACGAGGTGAGAGTAAGAGAAACTGGTAATTTAGAGGAGGAGTGGAAGTTAGCAAAAGAAAATTTTGTTGGGATTGCAAGTGATGTATGTGGCAAGAAGGTTGTTGGAGGCAGCATGAGGAAGGGCAGTGAATGGTGGAATGAAGGAGTGAAGGTAAAAGTGGAAGAGAAAAAGAGGGCTTTTGAAGAATGGCTGCAGAGTAATAGTATAGAGAAGTATGAAAAATATAGAGAGCAAAAGGTGGAAGTAAAGCGCAAGGTACGTGAGGCAAAGAGGGCAGCTGACCTGAGGTGGGGTCAGGGACTGGGTCAGTCATATGAAGAGAATAAGAAGAAGTTTTGGAAAGAAGTGAAGAGAGTAAGGAAGGCCGGCGCAAGAATTGAAGAGACAGTGAAAGATGGAAATGGAAGGTTGTTAAAAGGAGAGGAGGCAAGGAAAAGGTGGGCGGAATATTTTGAAAGTTTGCTGAATGTTGAGGATGATAGGGAGGCAGAGATTATTGCTGTTCCAGGTGTTGAGGTGCCAGTGATGGGAGATGAGAATGAGAGAGAGATTACAATAGAGGAAGTGAGGAGAGCACTAGATGAAACGAGAGTAGGAAAAGCATCTGGTATGGATGGTGTGAAAGCTGAGATGTTGAAGGAAGGGGGTGTGACTGTAATTGAATGGTTGGTGAGATTGTTTAATGTGTGTTTTGTGTTGTCAATGGTACCAGTAGATTGGGTCTGTGCATGTATTGTACCACTATATAAGGGTAAGGGAGATGTGCATGAGTGTTGTAATTCAAGAGGTATTAGTTTGTTGAGTGTAGTTGGAAAAGTGTATGGTAGAATACTGATTAATAGGATTAAGGATAAAACAGAGAATGCAATCTTGGAAGTACAGGGTGGTTTTAGAAGAGGTAGGGGTTGTATGAATCAGATTTTTACAGTTAGGCAGATATGCGAGAAATATTTAGCAAAAGGTAAGGAGGTGTATGTTGCGTTTATGGATCTGGAGAAAGCATATGATAGAGTTGATAGGGAAGCAATGTGGAATGTGATGAGGTTATATGGAGTTGGTGGAAGGTTGTTGCAAGCAGTGAAAAGTTTCTACACAGGTAGTAAAGCATGTGTTAGAATAGGAAATGAGGTGAGCGATTGGTTTCCGGTGAGAGTGGGGCTGAGACAGGGATGTGTGATGTCGCCGTGGTTGTTTAACTTGTATGTTGATGGAGTGGTGAGAGAGGTGAATGCTAGAGTGCTTGGACGAGGATTAAAACTGGTAGGCGAGAATGATCAAGAATGGGAGGTAAATCAGTTGTTGTTTGCGGATGATACTGTACTGGTAGCAGACACAGAAGAGAAGCTTGACCGACTAGTGACAGAATTTGGAAGGGTGTGTGAGAGAAGGAAGTTGAGAGTTAATGTGGGTAAGAGTAAGGTTATGAGATGTACGAGAAGGGAAGGTGGTGCAAGGTTGAATGTCATGTTGAATGGAGAGTTACTTGAGGAGGTGGATCAGTTTAAGTACTTGGGGTCTGTTGTTGCAGCAAATGGTGGAGTGGAAGCAGATGTACGTCAGAGAGTGAATGAAGGTTGCAAAGTGTTGGGGGCAGTTAAGGGAGTAGTAAAAAATAGAGGATTGGGCATGAATGTAAAGAGAGTTCTATATGAGAAAGTGATTGTACCAACTGTGATGTATGGATCGGAGTTGTGGGGAATGAAAGTGATGGAGAGACAGAAATTGAATGTGTTTGAGATGAAGTGTCTGAGGAGTATGGCTGGTGTATCTCGAGTAGATAGGGTTAGGAACGAAGTGGTGAGGGTGAGAACGGGTGTAAGAAATGAGTTAGCGGCTAGAGTGGATATGAATGTGTTGAGGTGGTTTGGCCATGTTGAGAGAATGGAAAATGGCTGTCTGCTAAAGAAGGTGATGAATGCAAGAGTTGATGGGAGAAGTACAAGAGGAAGGCCAAGGTTTGGGTGGATGGATGGTGTGAAGAAAGCTCTGGGTGATAGGAGGATAGATGTGAGAGAGGCAAGAGAGCGTGCTAGAAATAGGAATGAATGGCGAGCGATTGTGACGCAGTTCCGGTAGGCCCTGCTGCTTCCTCCGGTGCCTTAGATGACCGCGGAGGTAGCAGCAGTAGGGGACTCAGCAGTATAAAGCTTCATCTGTGGTGGAAATGTGGGAGGTTGGGCTGTGGCACCCTAGCAGTACCAGCTGAACTCGGCTGAGTCCCTGGTTAGGCTGGAGGAACGTAGAGAGTAGAGGTCCCCTTTTTGTTTTGTTTCTTGTTGTTGTCGGCTACCCCCCAAAATTGGGGGAAGTGCCTTTGGTATATGTATGTATTTAGTCATTGGGTCAGCTAGAGGTATTCAGGCTCTCTTGTAAAGATTCAAATTCTAGTCTCTAGATTACGGACTTACAGTATATATTGTCTATCTCAGTGGCAGAGTATTGGGATTACATTTACAAGGTCTGTGAATCCTATCTGTGAATGGGGACCAGCATCAGTTGGGACTAGTCTTCTTCTCCTTTTTCCCACTGTGGGGTCGATGTTTCTGGTCAGCTTTCTCCATCTACCTCTGTCCCACACTTCATCACCGGTTAATCCCTAATAGACTTGCAGATAACCGGATGGCCGATACTGACTGGAGATATCCCCTCCCTGTGAAAATGCATATGATGTGTGGCAGGTTGTGTGTAGGTCTTAACAGAAAAACGAGCTGAGCATGACTGGTTTATTAACATGGCATAACAAGCTCATATGAAAACGGTTGAAGATAACAATGACATAAAAACTTTAACAAAATGAAACAAGCAATGGGAATCTTAAACAGGTTTTTCTTATATCGGTGCAGGAGAGAACGAGAAAAAGACAAAGAGAAAATGAGCAATCACATTACAGTACATGAGCGTGTATGAAATACACATGCATTACATGGCTCCCCCTAAAACAGATATACATGTGAAATAGGGCACCCAGCCCTTAAGAGGCAAACTGTAGGTGGGCCACTTGCAGGAGATAAATTTGAAGATTGGCATGAAATAGAGGCACAGATCCAATCCTTAGTATCCTTAGTAATGCCGTGTTAAAGGAGCTTCGTCTTCAGTAGCTGTGCAGTTGATTGGTGTGAGGGATGTAAGAGGCCATGGATTATATCAAATACTTGTTGGCACTGGAGTCATAGAGGGTGACGTCTTCCCAGTAGAGAAATCTGCAGGATGTTCTGCATGCTTGGTATTCTGGGACTTTTCATTGGGCCTCTACCAAGGCATTGTTTTCCAACCCTAGGTGAATGGTGGCCAATGTGTTTCTTGACAGGGCGGAGAGATGTCGGTGTTGACAGGCAGGATAGGCGTTAGATTGTTGAGGGAAGGTGTGCACCGGGGCATGTGGTTTGTGCGAATGATCAAGAGTGTACCTTCTAAGAAGTGGTGAAACTGACGGAAAGTCAAATGCGCTGCAAGCAATTTGCAGTCGAAAGTATAGTAGCCTGATTCTGCCGTGAACAGTTTTCTATTGAAGTAGGCCAATGGGCGGGGTGAGCCATTGACCACCTGCTCGTGTTCTACACCAATAGCAATGTCACTGTTATCGATGGAGAGGAGAGGGGCAGTGACAAGGGAAAAGTGAGAACAGCAACAGTTGTTAGGGCATTCTTGGCATTGTAGAAGGTCGTTTCCTCAAGGGGACCCCAGTTCAGGTCTTTAGACTTGCTGGTAAGAACCGGTGATAAGAGTTTATCTTGCCCAAGGATTCTTGCAGTGCTTTGATGGTCGAGGGCATGGAGAAGTTCTGAATGGCTGATACCTTCTCAGGGAAGTGGTGGTCGCCTTCAGGAATGATGTGGTGCCCTAAAAACCATACTTTGTAGATTCTCAAGTTACACCTGTCATACCGGACTACAAGTCCATTCTGTTGTAGGCAGTCGAGAACGAAGCTAGGTGATGGAGGTGTTCCTCTTTGGAGGAAGAGAACACAAGTATATCATCCACATTACATAGGCCTTAAGGGAGGTCACCTAAGATATCATCTATGAGGTCTTGAAAAGTGACTCCAGCATTACAAAGGCCTATACTGGAGTAACTGAATGTGTATGTTCCGAAAGGGGATGGTGATGGCTATCTTGGAGATTTCTGTTGGTTCATAATCACCTGATAATACCCCTTCAGACAGACGAGAGTGGAAAACACATTTGCTATGTGCAACTAGGAAGTAACGATGGCAGTGTTGGGAAGGGGGTAGTAATCTAGTTCCTTTGGCATGTTCAGATGCCTGTAATCCCCACAGGGAGCCATCCTTCTTCAAAATAATGGTCTTGAGTTCTTTTGACAAAGGGCCATTTCTTCCATTTCAACAAACGTTTGTTTAGTAGCTGTCAAAAGATCCGGGCCAGATGCCTGAATATGGCAAATACTGGGTCCCCTGTCATCATGATATCGAGATAAATACCATGCTTGGTGGGAACCGTGGGTGTTTGGAGAAGTTCTAGTCGGAAGACTCCTGAATACGATGTGAGGAGATGGGCGTAGGCATCTGTGGGAGCACTGATTTGGAGTCTGAGGTCAAAGGGGCCAGGTTGATGAAATATCGACAAGTATGAGTCTCCGTTACCTAAACGTCCATGATGTGGAAGTGGGCAAGGAAACCTGCACCGATTATTGGCAATGTTACTTCGGCCCCTAGAAACTTTCAATGGTATTTGGGGCTCCCAAATGATAGTGTGTGTCTCTCGTACTCATGGGTGGGGATCTCAGATCTGTTGGAAGCTACCATGCGGACGTCAGCAGGCTTAAAATGACTACTGTACATCATTTCCTTAAGAATGACATTGGTAGAAAGGAATGGCAAGCACCAGTGTCTACCAAAAGCCTGACATCAACAGCTGCGTCACATAAAAAGAAAAGATTAATGACAGGGGAAGCCACCGTCACAAGCGATGGCCTACTTAAATTTATTTTAGCCAGTGGCAACTGTCTTTACATTTCTACACAGCAGCCTTGAATCTGGAGTGGTAGTAACAGAAATGCGGCTGATGTGTGCAATTAAGTTGCTGTAGAGGTTGTTGGTCACGGAGTGGCCAAGCCATTTATGTGGGTAATGGGCAGCTTTGTTGCCACTCTAGGTGGGTGTCTGTGTCCTACCACATTTACGTCAGCTTTGATCGACGTTGAATGGTTGACCTCTTAGTCAGGAGTGGAGGTGTTGATGGAGGTCTTGAAGTTGATGAAGTGGCTGTCCAGAGGAGTGTCGAATATGGTCATCAGGTCCTTTATGGGCAAGGTTTGGCTAGGCGTTGTTCACTTCCCAAGGAGAGCTGTATGCGGCAGGTTGCAGGCAAGCGTTACTGGTCATTTCCCTGAGGGCGAACAAATCCTTTTGGTCTCCCAACGGCTGTTGAGAGATAAAAATTTTTGCTTATATGGGTGGCTGGCAATGGTGAGTACTGCTCCAGGAGGTATGTTTTGAGGGCATCATAATCTATTGAGGCGTCCCCTTGATTGCAAAGCCAATCGGAGATTTCCAGAAAAGTACCCTGGGGGATCGCTGCAGGGACATAGTCTGATATGCTGCTTGAGTGAGCCACGCCCTTCATGCGAAACTGAACTTTGGCAAACGCTTTTCTACTGATGAAGGGTGGCAGTTGTATTGATGCCGTGGGGTAGAAGTGTCAAGTTCTGTTGGAAGCATCCTCAAAGAGTAGGTTTCAGTAGTGAACGGGAATGGTGGGCAGCTGGTTACTCAATATTCAGCAATGTGTCAGGTAGCATCTAGGTCTTAGCAGAAAGACAGGGCTTGACATGACTTGTTTATTATGCGACATAACAAGCTTAAAAACAAAGTGTTGAAGATAACAATGAAATAAAACTTCAACACTATGAAACATGCAGTGGCAAGCTTAAAGAGGTTTTTGTAATGTCCGTGCGGGAGAGATTGAAAGATAAAGCGAGTGAAAAAGAGTAATTACATTATTATGCATGAGTGTGTATGAAATGCACTTGTATTACAGGTGATATATCGGAATACAAGTGAGAGGCTGAAAGAGCCCTAATGTTATGATAGTGTATTTAAGAGGTTAATCAGGTATTGCATAGCATGCATGGGTTATGAAAAGGTCTCAAAGAAATTGATGAAAGAAATCATTCTTCTGTCGCATAAAGGCAACAGTAATAGTGACTGTAATAACTATAGGGGCGTGATAAAAAGTATGCAAAGGAAGATACAACATAGGATTTTGACTGAGCAATTAAAACCAATGACAAGGACTGTTAGGCAAAAAACAGTACGCTCTTATATTAGGGAGAGAGTGCGTGGACCAAGTTTTTGCTTTATACCAGTTAGATGAAAAGCTTTAAAGTAGGATATGTACAGAGGCTGTATATGGTATCTATGGACTAGAAAAAGCTCACAAGTTGATGGACAGACAAGCTGATTTACGTCAATAATGTATCATATAGGTGGTAAGTTGAAGTGAGCAATTAAAAATTTTCATAATGAAAGTGATGCTTGTGTTAGAATATATATATATATATATATATATATATATATATATATATATATATATATATATATATGTATGTATATATATATCTCCCATCGCTTCCTTGATTTACTTGTCTCTGAATCTGAAATTCTATGAAGTCTCTTGTAGTTGTCATAATGGTAATAAATCGATAACTGCGAGTGAGAGTCTTGAAACGTTTGGGATTAGAAACATAAAAAACACCGTAAAATATCTGATTATATATTTCACTATTGGTAAAAATCGAATCTTATTGTGGCTTATGATTTTGTTTTAAGTTCTCTGCAACTCCTTTTACCTTTCTGTCCCCTTTTTGTATTTTCTCTCCCTTGGTATTCTTGATTATACTTCATTTATCATCCTACTAGCTTTATGTAAAATAGTATATTATTTACAAATATCTAAACGAGAAACAGTTAGAATTGATTCGTTAAGAGTTTCATTATTTCGTTCGTTACTTTGCGATGTTATCATCCACGTCACCATTCTCAGGATAAATATCTCTGTGTTTGAATGATTAAATAAGGTTAATATGTTCCCTTACGTAGGTATTGATTGGTATGCTTTGAATAAAGGCTTCACTTAGGCTAATTAATGTGCTGATGTTATCGTCCTATTTTGTTTTTATTGTAACAAAATTCTGTAATGAAGATGTTTAATCTGGGAAAGAAAAATCCTAAGTGAATGAAATACTTTTATTGTAAGTACCGGTGAAGCTCAATACTTTTCGTAGAAAATGTCTTTTGCTTAGTTACTTATTAGTTTGATTATGTCTCTGTCAAGAAATACGACAGACTGATCTAATCTCTCTCCCTCTCTTTCTCTCTCTCTCTCTCTCTCTCTCTCTCTCTCTCTCTCTCTCTCTCTCTGTGAGGGGTAGGGTGCTGAAGACTTTTAGATTAGGCTTATGTGGACAGGCCTCAAATGTTGCCACTGCCCCTACAATTTATTCTTTTTTTACGCTTTCTTAAGAAGCACCATCGTAGTAATAACATTTATATCGTCAATATTTTTTCATCACTAATATTTGTAGTTCAATTATTAGATCTATTTAAAGTATAATTGCCTTCAATTGTTTTCATTAAAGAGGATAATACTTCAGGTGTTTTTTTCTACATTTATAATGTTTGTACGTGCAATTTACACTTTATAGTTAATTTTCTACGTAATTTCATAAATAGACGGATCAATTACCAATTCCTACAATATAGAACATTAGTGGGTACTAATCTATTGCATAAGCAAATGGATTGTGAAAGGAATGTACAATGGCAAGTGTGTATAAGATTTACTCTTGATTAACAAAAGGGATAATTTCATAGGTGCTTCAAAGTAAGCTCTCTGGACGTTGATAGAAACAGACAAAGGATAATAATTAAGTTAATTAAAACGAAAGAATGATTTACATTAAGGTTGTTTAAGAAATTGTTAAGTACAACAGTAGTTTTACGGTAAGAGACCGTACTTGGGAAAATCGGGTGAGATAGATGAGCCTAGTTTCCCTAGAGGATAAGATATTCTGCTGTTGATTATAAGTAGGATATTAGAATAGGTTAAAGAGAATCGCCAAAAATTATATTTCAAGTAATAAAGTAATAAATTGTTATGATTATGAATGTAATGAGTTTGATAATTATCAAACTCACTACATTCATAATCATAACAATTTATAATAGGCAAGTTCAGGAGAAAGGTATCTCGAACATTTTGGACAGTTTACTAAAGCATAAAGATTTTGAGAAAGTATTGTAAAATGTTTGTGTCCAAGAATTTACTTGATCTAAAGTATAGGATGCGTTTTGTAATCAAAGGTATTTTCTTTATGAAGGGGGGACAGGATTGGAAAATTTGTGTGAAAGGTACACATGATAACCTTGATTGATACTAGTGGGTTTTTATGGAAGTTTTTGAAATATAATTTCAATTTGTTTCTTTTCCAATATTTAGTTTGCTTCAGGATTTCATTACTGATCTAACATAAGGATGTATAAGACATTGTCTGGCCTAGTAGAAACAAATACCATCAGTTGAAAAGATTGCCAATTAAATGTAACTTTTAATCTTGATGTAATTAAGAGATAGTCTGTAGATGATACAAATATAAAAGAAATGTCTATGGAAAAGTAGTATAAAAATTTATTAAATTAGCATTTATAATGGTGGCTGGTACAACACACAAACATACGCTACCGAGGTCTAGGCGATGTCAGGCAGGGCAGCCGGTCGGGACTACGGTCCACTCCAAGAGCCAAAGCAAAGTCCTTCAAAAGAAGGCAACCGTGTTACTCCATACGAATGGGAAAAAAACACGCTAATAGAAGAAGAAGAATTAGGCAAAAGAATACCGCCCTCTTAGATGCCTGCAGCTAAATCCTCCGAATATTACTCCTTATTGCATCATTATCATCGTCATTGCGTCCTCACATGTTCCCAGAACGACCTATTAACCTTTGAGAGAGAGAGCCAGGCAATCACAAACCAACAGGGATCGTCACAAGGTCCCGCCGTCATTAAACCGCCTTTAGATATAGAGACGAGACAATGGCAAATTAAACAGTCCTACCTGCAGCAAAGGACGTAGGTTAGGGGTGGGGGGGGGGGTTGATGATTGGGCCAGGTAAGGGGTAATGGAAGAGGCGACTGATGGGTGGGGAGATAGGGAAGAGAATTCAATAACCCATTATTCCTGACATTGCTTGATAATGAAACAGCTTCAGCCAACCCGAAAGCAGATACGGAATTGTATATCCCTGCGAAGTGGTTGTGATGTCCTCACGTGGGCAAAGGTTAGGATGGGGCGAAGCATGGGATGAAGAAGAGGAGAGGAGGAAGAGGAAGAGGAAGAGAGATATTAGAGTAAGGAAAGAGAGAGAGAGTAAGAGGGATATGAGGGAAAGGAAAAAGAGGAGGAAAATAGCAAAAGAAAACGAGGAGAAAGAGTAGCAAAACAGTAGAAGAAGAGGAAGAAGATGATTAATATGAGTTGGAGGAAGAGTTGAAGAAAGAGAAAGATAATGTAATTGAGTGGAAGGAAAAACACAATAAGAACTGATAGAAGAGAAGGCAGAAAACCACGGGGGGAGTTGGTACCGTACGGTACACCTCACCGGTGTATTGTAAGAACTACTTCATGAGTTTTTGCACCGTCTGTTTGGCCCTTAACTGCACCCACCATTAAGCCTTTTAATCTTGCTGTCCAACCGCCTTTTAACTTTTAACTTCATAATACGCATTAAAGCCTAACGGTCTCCCCGGTCCCAGAACACATTTATAGATCCAGCTGTGGAAAAAGAAATGTAATAAGACGTGAAGGAATAATAGTTGCTGTAATGAATGAAATTTGAAAAGTTAATGAGATGGAATTAGAATAAAAAAGGAAGTGGGGGCAACCATAACACAAAGGACAGGAAAGTTATGACAACTGGCGGAAACATGTATGAAGTTAAGAGGAGAAAAGTGAGTTAGAAATACTGCACTCGACAAGGGGAGAAATAACTAGACAATAAAAGAGGCGGGGAAACGGAAGTCAAAAGTTTAAGGAAACGTAAAAGGGTTAGATTAGAGTGAACCAGGTGAGAAAAAGAACAGGAACTGCTTAAAGAAGATGACTTGGCACTTGGAAACAGGAATTATGAAATACAGGAACAATAATTTATGGGAAAAAACTTATCAAGAAAGAAAGTTTGTGGACACGAATACTCATAAGCCTAACGTCAGTGAAGGAGAATTTGTATTTGCTACAGAAGTAGAATTTAAAACTGTAAGTGATAAAAAAAGAAATATGTGCTGAATGATTCATTTTAGAAGTTAAGTGGAAATCATAGCAAAGAAATGGAGAAACAGGGCACCAGAATTGATGAAAGCTTAGGAAGAAAACGTAAGAAGCCAAGCTATTGTAGGGACAAAAATGAAATAAAAGGGAGGACGACGGAATGCTTTCTAATAAAAGAAATACTGAAAATGGTAAAGCAATTAAGTCAATGAGGCTAGAAAATGGAAAGTAGGAAGCGAGAAATGGCAAATGCCAGCATAAACTGAGAAACAGTTCCGTGAAATAGAAGCAAACGATCATATAAGGTCTATCGTACCGTTCTCAATTAGAATTTGGTGTGGAATTTCAATTCAAGCCAGTGCTAAAGGTCACTGCTATTGCATAGAATACGCGAGACTTGTAGGCACAAAGTGAAATAGTATTTACCAATAAAAGCGGTCGGACTGATAATTGGTTTACTATTATTCTAGTTAGAGAATCGTCTAACGTATCTTTTTGAAATAGCAAAGGATAATTTTGCTTGGTTACTGTGATACTATTTTTTTTAAATCGCTCGTGTTTCCTATAATATCACAAAGTACAATGAAGAATTGTCCGCTAAACATTTAATGATTATCAAAGATTACAAAGATTTGAAGGAGGACCATCACATTAAAATGAAAATAATAGTAGAAAAGTAAAAGAAAAAACGCACACATCAATTCCATTACAAAGGAGTAATACTCAAATTATTACATTAGGAAAGTGAAAGGTTGGATAAAGGAAGCAATATTTAAGAACGTGATAAATATTATGGAAGTATTCCATTGCACTTAACTTTTCCATACATTTACCTCCTCACATCCATGTCGAAGGGAATTTAAACATTCGTATGAACTGCTAGATGCTGTCAAATTCGGAGTGAAAGGATTATGAACTACAGTCTTCTTGATGTCTTTAGAACTTCTTTATTTTTAACATTAGAAGACAGGATTTTAAAAGATATTATGTAAGATATAATTTACTTTTTGCATTTAGATATCTTTGAGGTTCCAAACAACTTTGGGCCTATCTTACCCAAATTATCACTAATTGTGAACAGAATATTATCTTTTTTAATGGTTTGGATGCTCTGAGTGCCTCTTTAATCCTATTTCCGTCTTATCGGTGCGTTGAATAACTCAATTATTACACTGCCTTTTCAAATCATTCTATTGAAATTTCATGTGGAACCTCTATAGTAGTCTTTGTTATTGTCGGGTAGTTAAGGCTCAGAGATGGAATCTGGTTTGGACTATTTGATGGAGAATTTATATCGAAGAGATATTCCATAGTTGTCGTAGAGGAGTATGATTTCAAAACAAGGCGGAAAGATTTGATGCGCAAGACCCGGTTGTATCCGACAAATATATTCATATATGGAAGTTATGCCATGTTTATATGTATGAAGTTATCAGACGTTTACACATATAAATTAATGCTTTGTTTCAATGTGCGAGTCAAGTTGCCTGTCCAGAAACACCAGCATATATGCGGAAGGAAATGTGCACGAGTTGTGAGGCACGGGGAAAGAAGTGCAATTACG
Organism: Palaemon carinicauda; assembly: GCF_036898095.1. Lineage (NCBI taxonomy): Eukaryota > Metazoa > Arthropoda > Malacostraca > Decapoda > Palaemonidae > Palaemon > Palaemon carinicauda. The sequence goes on from NC_090761.1 coordinate 35,169,742, forward strand.
CAAATTCCTGCGGTTTGTGATGATTCAGATATTTGTTTGTGTTTTGCTGCATCCGGACAACTGAAATAAATTTAGGAATTAAAGAATATATTCATAGACGAGGCAGCATTTGTGGACAAATAATGCGACAGAACCGGGTGATAGATAAGTTCAGAGTACGTGGATGAAAGGCAAGAGTGGAGAGAAGAGAACGTATTTAAATTTAGTTAATCCCCTCCCCACCCCAAAAATAAGACAGGAATATGAAATTCTGATGACAGATCCGGTTGCAGATTATGACAGAGTAGTGCTGAGAGAAGTTATTGCCCTTTTTATGTTTATTTATATTATTTATGCTGCTAGATATCCTTATCCAGCTAAGCAATGACAGTTAAGCTGCACATAGAACGACGGAAGAGCTAAATGTTCTTATAAGATTATCAGGATTAGGATCAGGGAAAAAAATCTAATTATCATTGGATAAACTCTGTTATATGAGGTTATTTCTATATGACAATTTAAACGTATGATTTTTGTCCATGTTTTCATTTAATTTCCGTTAAGCACTACTAAATATAATTTTTGAACTTTCCCGGTATTATTAGGCTGTTTAATAGCCAATATGCTTCCATATTTTTCAGTGTCTCAGATTGCCCCAATTGTGTTGAAAGCTTGACAATTTTCAGTTTAATAATGAAGATTTACATTCTGTTACTAATTTATGGGGGTGAGATTGTCGTCCTGTATCATTCAAATTATTCAAGTGTAAAGTGTTTTTTTTTTTTTTTTTTTTTTTTTTTTTTTTACAGTAGGGAACATTCTCAATCTAATGTGATGGTTTTAATTTATTTTCATCTTGATTATGGATAGTTTCATTTATATTTTCTTTTTTAGTGTGACTGTAACCCCGTAATATTAATCTTTCCCAGTTTTAATTATCTTTATAATTTTACGCTAATAATTCCATTTCTGTTCTACAGTAGATATTCATTGGAGCTGACTATGTGAACTAATTTCTATCATGTTTTTCATTTAATCCATGTCTGATATCCTGACAAAATCTTGCCTTTTTCCAGTAATATCTTCTTTGCTCCGTAAACAATATTTAGCTCGAATATTCTTTGTGTGGCTTAAGACATAAAGAACCTTACAACTTTGATATGATCCTAAGGGGAAAGTTTTAATTACTTCACATATATCGACGATGCTAATCTTCCCTCACACGGAGAGAGAGAGAGAGAGAGAGAGAGAGAGAGAGAGAGAGAGAGAGAGAGAGAGAGAGAGAGAGAGAGAGAGAGAGAGAGTATTAATCCGTTCTCCGAAGGATTAATAAGTTGCATAACAAAAAATCTGCCCCTTGATAAGAAGATTAAATGGAGGCAGTTGTCAAAAATAGTTTTGATGATTTTGTCTTCACTATGTGATTTTACAGTAATTTGGAAAGTACAAATTTGAATGAGTAATTGAAATAATGAAACTGCTGTATTGTGTAGAAAGGAATAAACAGTAATTGTAGCGCCAGTACATAACATTTTATGACAATTCGAATACTTCAGAAGGGGATGCTTACACTCTAAAAAATTAAGGGTATAAAAGGGGTAGAAAAGGGGTATTTCTAGTGGTTAAAATAGCATACCCTATCGGGGTATATAAGAACTATAATATACCCTTTACAATATACCCATATCAAGGGTATAACATATACTTGAGATACCCTTACTTAGGGGTGTATCGTAGGTAAAGAATACCCTTTTACAGGGTATTCTATACGACATAAATACCCTTGTATATTAATTATAATTTTATAATTAACATCTATTCTACCATTATATAGGTGTAGTTATAGCTTATAAGTATATAAAGTAATAAGGTCAATGATTTTAAAAGTTTGGTTTATCAATTTATTATTTCCATTACACTTGAAAATCAAAAGTATATATATAATATATAAAGAGTGATGGCAGAAGCTGCAAAGCAAACCATACGCAGAAATCTGTGAAAAGAAAATATTTGTTAGTGTGTGTGTGCCTATATATATATATATATATATATATATATATATATATATATATATATATATATATATATAGAAAAGAGGAAAAAATATCATGCATAAATACCTAACTGTCTGCTACCTCAGGTCAAACTGATTAAGAAATCATTGGCGTCAGTGTTTGCTTACAGACTACGCGTAATCGTAAAGTTATTAACGTTTAGCTGAATACGTTGTTTATGGTTTTTTCCTCCCAGACAGCTTGACGCTCACGCTCTCTCTCTCTCTCTCTCTCTCTCTCTCTCTCTCTCTCTCTCTCTCTCTCTCATAATTAAGCACTAATGATAATTTCTTACTTATTTTCCTCGGTGTTAGTAATAATGATTTTTTAGACTATCACAGCCTGAATGCAAAACTAATGATGATGTCTGACAATTTTTATTCGTAACGTTGAAGTAGGAAATAATGTTAAGTATGGTAGTTTTGACTTTTAAAATACTGCAGAAATAATGGGGATGAGTAACCTAAAATTTATTCAAGGCAGCATTTCAGATAATAAGAAACATACATACCACATTTTATCATGCGTAAAATTATGGTAAAAAGTGTTATAGGTCACATAAATACCAGAGTCAATGCAAAAACCATAATAATAAAAACAATATAATAATAATATAAGGAGTATAATAATAATAATAATAGTAATAATAGTAAAAAGAGTAAAGGATTAATAATAATCATAGCAATATTATTATCATTTTATATTGATATCAAAATAATAATAATAATAATAATAATAATAATAATAATAATAATAATAATAATAACAGTAAAATTAAATGAGATTATGGAAAGCAGTCAGCGAGAGACAGAGGGGAGAAAGAATTCGCCTGGCGAGAGAGAGGAAGGACTTGTCTCAGTTGCCGTGCCTAGTGACGTCACATTAATAACGGCTATCCGAGAGAAAGCTGTACATGAGTTGACAAAGAGCAATTTCATATATATATATATATATATATATATATATACTTATATATATATATATATATATATATATATATATATATATATATATATATATATATAAGATTAATTGAATTATTATAACTAAAGAAGTTACTAAAGTCTACTAAGTAGTATGTCAAAAGGCTTCGTCTCTGTTTTAACCATCTTTCAGTGCAAACCACCACGTAGGTATATGCTATTTAGAATCATTGTCAAAACGAAATAAAATAATGTAAGTGTCATTCTCGAATAGTTGTGGTTCTTTCACCATAGTTATGACATGCAACAGAGACGTACATAGCCGCGTATTTGTATGGTAAACCGCCGCCTTTTTAAAAGCATCTACCGGCGTTTTTCTTTCAAGTCAGAGTTGGCGGTATATATACATGTTGGGGACCACTGTCTATGCTTGCATAGATGGACAGTTAGTGTTCTTACCTTGGTTAGCAGTTAACAGGTGAAATGCAGTGTAGATATTATAATCCCGATGACGCTAATTCATCTTCAGTGCAGAGCAGACGAGAGTCCAGACACCACTGAAATTTCCCGCCAAATTCCCGGGGTCTCGAAGAATCTCGAGACGGCAACAATACAAATTGCCAAGTACCGCATTTTGTAGGAACTTGCTTCAAAACTATCCATAACTCAAAACCAATATGTTGTTCGTAACTTTTTTGGTGCATTACACTATCAGTGTAACAATATGGTGATTTAATACAGAGTAAAAGTTCATTTCATGACATGATCACACAAACTTACCAAGCCCATTTTAAGACAAAGTACAATAGAGGGTATATTATTCACAAAAAATACCCTGCCTCCTGGTTTTGAGGGGTATATTAGAGCCTTAGGGTGTTTTACATGTATTTAAACCCCAGCTCAATCGTTATACCCTTTCTGTACCTTGAACTTTTTACAGTGTAGTCCTTCAAAATCCGAATTATTTCTGTCCTATTGAGTGAATATTGCTCGAATAAACTCAGAAAGAAAGTATTTTGATCATCCACGAATCCTGCGTGTAACGAAAAGCTAAATACTAGTGAAGTTCCCACTTAGATATAGGTTTGCAGTGAGAAAAAATTGTCATTGCCAGTATTAATATTCTGTACATGTGTGGCTGTTTGTATACAGATGTTTGAGAAACTCGAGAAATTAAAAGGGCATTGCCAGTATTAATATACACGTGGGACCTAAAAGTAACTAGTTAATAATTCACATATTGGAAGAATCGTCATTTGTGAAGAATGGAGAGCAATAGAATAGTTAAAAGGGTATATAATTCATAAAAGTTAGGAAAGAGGAAAAGAGGAAGTTCAAGGAATTCCTGGATATATTTCGTAAAAGAAGTATTGAAAAAAGGAAGGTCCTTAATATCTAATATGATAGTGTGTGTGAGATAAGGGGAATAGTGGTGTGTGGACAGTCTCAATGCGCGTATTATGGGAATTTGTTCAAGTTTTATGAAACGGCAAGAATTATGGAAGTGCTCTGCTCTGGGACTCATCTAAGAATCAGAACTTCAATTATGAATAGGGCAGTGACTATTTTTTTTTTTTTTTTTTTTTTAGTTCTGGAGCCACATCTGTAAGTGGAACGGTTTAATATTAAAAATACACATATAATAAACACTCACACACCTGTATGTATTGTATGTAGATACTCGCCACAAACAAATATAGGTTTAATTTTTCGTCCGTGTATCATATCGCTAAGGGGGCCGTGGATCATATTGGGGTGCATCAAAAGTTTGATCCAGAAGTAATTTTAATTTCCTAAGTTAGGTGATGAAAACCTCTTTAATTAAAAGGACAATTAATCTCCGATTGATTTGGGTTTCCTTAAAACCGTGTTAACTTGAAGATGGATATCCGATATTTTCGAAGCCGAACCAAGAATTGTTATTTTAATTCAAGCAATAATGCAAACGGTATTTGTTTACAAGACCACGCTCTCCATATACTGCCAAATTATGCAAAACTATTGTTTTCCTCTATTACTTTTTTAGAATTTGAAACAATTTACCACATGGGAAACAAATTAGAACTATAAAAAAACTATAGAATTATATAAAAAACTAACCTGGTTTCTTTACTAAACGATATGGAACTGTGACATCGTCAATATAGTCAACCAAACAGAAGTTCTTGATGCCAGCGTACATTTGATATACATTCAAAATATATGCTAAATAAAAAATGGAGTAATTACTCAAAAGTGTCCATAAAATATACAATACAGAAATAGTGACACTTTTGAGTAATTACTCCATTTCTAATTTAGTATATGTTTTGAATATATATCAAATGAACGCTGACATCACGAACTTCTGCTTGGTTGACGATGTCAGTTCCAGGTCGTTTAGTGAGGAAACAAAGCTAGTTTTTTTTCATAATACTATAGTTTTTTTTTATAATTTTAACTTGTTTCCCATATGGCAAATTGTTTTAAAATATGAAAATGTAATAGAGGAAAACAATAGCTTTGCATATTTTCGCAGTATATGGAGGGCGTGGTCTTGCAACCAAATAACCTGCTAGTCCTTGTAATCAAATCATGGTGAGTGCAATATTTCATTATTGTTTCTGCTTTTCCCTTGTAGAACTATTGTTTTTTTTTTTAATCATTTGATATAAAGTTATAATATTGCTATCTTTGCCATCATAACAGTTCTCAAAATTGTGCTCGGTTTCTTTAACAATTCACGAGTAATTTGAACTATATTTTTGATAATGTTAACGTTTTTATAAGGCAACCCATACTTGGAAATGTACCTTGTGTTTTTTTTTTATAATAGCCGTGCTGAACTCTCCACCTGAATTGTTACTAGCTTCCCTTAGATTTATTAAATAATTCTGCAATCTATTTACAAAATTTTCCCTTCCCTCGTGTGATTTTTAGTTTTAAACTGGAAAATGTTTTCAGATTCATAAGATCTTCTTACTTTTTAAGTAGAAATTATTTTCCAGTACGTCTTTTTTCATAGTCATACCTCAGTATGAAGCCATTCATCTATGATTATCTAGCCACTCTTGTCCACCGTTTAGTATTTGTTAGAAGCTTTCACAGCTTAAGGTAAGCAGATGAAAGATCTCTTCACCTTGGAAGAATAAGTAACACACACACACATATATATATATATATATATATATATATATATATATATATATGTGTGTGTGTGTGTGTGTGTGTTTGTTAATGCGTGCGTGTTTAGTTTTTCTTTTTACCAATTTTTCCCTTTACAAGGTACTGCCTGTACAACCTTTGGTTTCAAAGTAGCCATTCAACGGTAAGGTTGACGGCTCCATTAGAATCTTACCTGCCTTAGCAAGTGTTTGTATAAGTTTGCATATTCTAACCCTGCTGTTTTAGAGATTTTAGAATTCCCCCTTTTCGGTGTTAACTATTTCCTAATTATATCATCTTGCAAGGGGCGTGGGCAATGCTTGATCAAATTGAAATTCCCTTTTCCCAATATGTCTTGCGCTAAATTTGGTTGAAATTTATCTCAGAGTTTTGGCAAAATTTATGCCTAACAAGCATGTATGCTTACCTACATAAACGTACATACTTATATACATACACATGAAGAACAAACCTAAATCATAATATCTCACTTGTTTTCGCGTAATATTGTGTAAATCTATTAAAAACAATTTATATTTATTAAAATGAATTTATCCTTTCCTTATGACCATTTTCCCCTTTGTTGTTTCTTGGAGACCTTTTGAAATAGTTTGGCGAAGCCGAGACTTTGTGGATCAAAGGTACCCTTTCGTGACGGATGGAGGGAAGCCTTGTAAATACTTCCAAAAGTAAACGGGAAGAAGCTGGGCTTGGGATCAAAGCTTCGGAAAGCTCTTTGGGAAGCCTTCTCCATTCTCCGTATTTCCCCACTCCTCTAAAAAAATTGGGGAATAAGGATTGGGGTTTTAAAGGATATTACTTATTAAAATGTCTTTTATTAAATATCACTATCAAAATGTTTTTAACTGACACTTTTAAGCATAAATTTAAGAAATCTTACAGAAATTATGAAAGAAGAGGAAATTCATGTGAGTCAAAACAAGTTGGTGTGACATCCTTCTTTGACGATAAGATATGAATGTTCAAAATTATGACAGGATACTCACACACACATACACACAAACATTATATATATATATATATATATATATATATATATATATATATATATATATATATATATATATATTGTGTGTGTGTGTGTGTGTGTGTGTATTCGTGTGTGTGTACAGAGGGGGAAGGGAGAGCAGAAATGTAGAACTAAAATTAATGAGTAAAACTAAGATAATGGTCAATGAAAATGCAGAGAGATGCCAAATGATAAATATGGATGAACCTCTATAGGGTTTTTAATGCATATAAGTACTTAGAACAGAGAGTAAGTGTTTCACCAGGGCACGAGATCGAAAATAAAAGAAAGAGAAGCAATTGATGGAGAGCTTTTGGGAAAAAAAATGGTATTATGTAAAATGCCTTTCTCTGAAAAGAAAAGTATTTATTCAGATGATCCTACCAGTTTCAACTTATGCATCAGAAACTTAGAGCCTTACTGAAGCCTTAATACTTAAGCAAGTTACAATTCAGAGAGCTATGCAAAGAATGATGACAGGAAAAGAGCAACATGGATTCGAGAGCAAACTAAAGTAGAGGGTATTGGAACATGTAAGGAATGGATGTGTGCAGAATATATAATGAGAATGACAGATAATAGATGGGCATTAAGACTAACAGAATGGATCCTTAGAGATTGCAAAAGACGCAAGGGAAGGAAGAGAAGACAATGAATTGACGATCTAAGAGAGTTTGCTGGTGTGGACTGGTATAGAGAGACTACATACAGACGCCAGTGGAAGGACATTTCTGAGGTTTTGGTTCTGCAGTGAACCAGTAACGGTAGATGATGATGTTGATGATGATGGTGATATATATATATATATATATATATATATATATATATATATATATATATATATATACATATGTATATATATTGTGACGGCCAAAAGTAGGTTGTGACTCAAAGGCGAGATGAAAGCAATTGAGTACTTTATTATAGACACATTGAGTATATATACACACTAGGTCCCGGCAAGAAGGTCACAAAATACAACTTGCTATTTCTTGTCCAACCGGTAACCGGTTCTGTTAATAGTTAACAATGAGAAACAGGCAGACAGGTTGATGCAAGTTGCTGTCAGTGCGAGGGGAGAGTGAAGATACAAAGGATAATAGATATAAAAAAGAGAAATGTCATTACTATGTACGATCGTGTTACTCAAGGGTGGTACATGGCTCCCCCCTAAAAATGACATACTGTACATGTTAAATAGGGCGACCTGATCTAGAGAGGCGAACTGTAGGCGGGTCATCTGGCAGGAGATAAACAGGTTTTAGATGATCAATGGAGACCCAGTCTTCTTTGCCATGAATATTTAGTAGGAATGCTTTCGGATTGCGTCGGATCCAAAGGAAAGGGCCCGAGTAAGGGGCCGTTAGCGGTGGCTTGCTAGTGTCGTTGCGTAGGAAAACGTGCGTTGCAGAGTGCAAGTATGTCAGTATGTGATGCTTTGCTGGGGGCTTGTAAGTCTGGCGGCATGGAGTAAATTTTCCCTTGATGTGACATATGCACTGGAGATCGTTGGAGGAGGTTGCAGAAGGAAAAAATTCGGCAGGGACAACCAACGGGTAGCCATACACCATTTCAGCTGCCGAGACGTCCAGGGCGTCTTTAGGAGTGGTCCTTAGTCCCAGGAGGACCCAGGAAAGCTGAGTAAACCAGTTGGAGTCCTTGCAGTGGGACATCAAAGCTGCTTTGAGGGGGGCGATGAAAACGTTCAACCATTCCATTGGCAGCAGCGTTGTAGGCAGTTGTCTGATGTAGGGCGATGCCCAGGAGATTCGCTAATGATGTCCACAATTGAGAGGGGAAAGTGGTACCCCTGTCAGAAGTAATATGCTCAGGGATACCAAATCTTGCTATCCATCCTGAGAGTAAGGCAGATGTACATGAGGCGGACGTTGCAGTTTTCATGGGAATTGCTTCAAGCCAACGAGTGGAGCGGTCGATGACGGTAAACTGGTAACGATGTCCTTGTGATGTGGGTAGGGGGCCTACAACGTCGACGTGAATGTGGGCGAAACGACGCTAAGGTTGAGGAAAGGTGCCCACTCCTGAATCCATGTGTCGATGTACTTTAGAAGTTTGGCAAGAAGTACAGGCGCGGACCCAATCATTAGTATCCTTAGTAATACCATTCCAAATGAACTTCATCTTCAGCAGCTGTGCAGTAGAACGGTGCGAGGGATGTGGAAGACCGTGAATGAAATCAAACACCTGTCGGCTCATGGGAACAGGAATCCAAGATCGCGGTCTACCAGTACTGACGTCACAGAGGAGGGTGGTGTTGGAGTCATCGAGGGGGACGTCTTCCCAATGGAGGGATGTGCAGGATGTCCTACATGCTTGATACTCTGGATCCTGTCGTTGGGCTTTCAGCTAAGGCATTGTAATCCAATCCCAGTTGAACGGCAGCCAATGTGTTTCTTGACAGGGTATCAGCAAGGGGATTCATTTTTCCAGGGATGTGTTGAAGGGTGTAATTGTATTCAGCCACGGCGGAGAGATGTCAGCGTTGATGGGGGGACCAGGCGTCAGACTGTCAAGTGAAGGCGTGCACCAGAGGCATGTGGTCTGTGTGAATGACGAAGGGCGTACCTTCTAAGAAATGGCGAAAGTGACGGACAGCCAATTGCCCTGCCAGCAATTTGCAATCGAAGGTAGAATAACCTGACTCTGCCTCGGACAGTTTTCTGCTGAAGAAGGCCAATAGGTGGGGCGAGGCGTTGACCACTTGTTCGAGTACTGCACCAATAGCGACATCGCTGGTATCGGTGGAGAGAAGGAGAGGGGTATGTGGGCCGGAAAAAGTGAGAGCAGCAGCGGTTGATAGGGCATTCTTTGCGTTGCAGAAGGCCGCTTCTGGAATCTGACCCCGCTTCAGGTCTTTTGGCTTGCCCTTAAGGGAGGCGCAAAGGGGAGCAAGAGTGTCGGCAATGGCTGGCAGAAAACGGTGATAATAGTTGATTCCTGCAGTGCTTTGACGGTCGAGGGCGTGGGGAAGTTCTGAACGGTTGCTACCTGCTCAGGGAGGGGATGGACTCCTTCAGAAGTGATGCGGTGCCCTAAGAATGACACTTCATTGGCGCCAAAGGTATACTTGTCATACCGGACTACAAGGCCATTTTGTTGTAGGCGGTCGAGCACGATGCACAGGTGACAGAGGTGTTCCTCTTTTGAGGAAGAGAACACAAGTATGTCGTAAATGTAACCTACACAGAAGGGGAGGTCCCCTAAGATGCCATCCATGAGACGTTGAAAAGTGGCCCCAACATTACGAAGGCCAAAACAGGAGTAATTGAAGGTGTATGTACCGAAGGGAGTTGTGATGGCAGTTTTGGGGATGTCTTCTGGGTTCATAGGCACCTGATAATACCCCTTTAGGAGGTTGAGCGTGGAGAAAACCTTTGCTTTTTGCAGGTAGGAGGTCACGTCCGCGATGTTTGGGAGGGGGTAGGGATCAGGTTCTGTTTGCATGTTCAGGCCCCTGTAATCCTCACACGGGCGGAGGGCGCCGTCTTTCTTCACGACGATGTGTAAGGGTGACGACCATGGGCTGGAGGCCTTTTGGCAAAATTTTGGATGGAAAACTTCCGGGTACCATGTAAGGAGGTGGGCGTAGGTATCCGTGGGTGCGGTGATGTGGAGAGCAAGGTTGGAGGAGGCGGGTTGAAGAGGTGTCGACAAGTACATGTTTGCGTTGACCAATCGTCGGTGCGCGACATCGACCAGAAGGTGAAAATGAGAGAGGAAATCCACTCCTAGGATTGGCAATGTGATGTCAGCAATGAGAAACTTCCAATTAAATTTGCCGTTTCCAAATGATAATGTTAGGTTCTCGTAACCATAGGTGGGTATCGCAGATCCATTGGTAGCTACCAGGCGGACATCGCCAGACTTAGACAGACTACGTCGCGTCCTGAAGAGTTCCCTTGGCAAAAGAGAACGACATGCACCCATGTCTACCAAAAATCGCACGCCTATTCCTGCATCATGTAAAAAGAAAAGATTAGAAACACAAGAGGCCAGTGCCACGAGCGATGGCCTACTTACACCTTTTTTGGCCACTGACAATGCTTGGCCCATTTCTTCGCAGTAGCCCCAAATCTGGAGTGGTAGTAGCAAAACTGCGGCCAATGGGCGGCAGTAAGTGGCTGAAGAAGTCGTTGGTTGGGGAGATTGCGAGTGGTGGGTGATGGGTGGCTATGTCGCCATTCCGGCATGTCACATGGTAGGCGTGTGTGTCTTACGACATTCACGTCAGCTTCGGTTGACGTTGAATATGCGTCCTCTTCGTCAGAAGTGGAGGCGTTGATGGAGGTCTTGAAGGTCGTGAAGTGGTTGTCCGTAAGGGCATCTGCTTTGGTCATCAAGTCCTTTATGGGTAAACTATTGACATCGGGTATGGCAGCATATACAGGTTCGGGTAAACGGCGTACCCAAAGGGCACGAAGTAGGTTCACCTGATAATAACAATAATTAATAATCCATAAGCATCAAGGTCTATCAAGAGAGCTTTAATTTCATGGTATTGAAAAGTTTAATTAGTTACTGGACCTCAGGACCTGCTATGCAGTGCATACAATGTTGGCATGGTAAGAAATATTGATGATGAAATTATAATCATCGATGAATAAGTCATGTATACCCATATAGAAATACGAATATTGTCATAGTAAACACAATATTTTAGAAATATTGGTCACCTATATCTATGTGTATTTATTTATTTCGTTTTTAGAGGGTCTTCATGACATCTATCAGGTATATGATTTTTGCGTAATGGAACATATTTTGGAGGCGCATAAATTCAAAGAACATAACCATTCCCAAGGGTAAAACACAAAAAGTGTGGGAAGGCTAAATGTGTCAAGTAAAGAAACTTAATCCCAGAAAGAAGCCACTAGAATATGAAAAGCTAGGGAACTAAACTAATAAAGAGGAAAATCTTATGATTCGCAAATTGATTAAAAGAACTTAGATTGGCTGAAATTCTTATATGATTAAGAAAAGGTGTAATATCAGGAAAAAAGTGAAAAGAACATGAACAAGCTGAAGTAATTAAGATTAAGGCTAAGGAAGATTTAGTAGGATGCTTAATAAATGGTCTCTACTCTTCCTTACAGTAAGGTCACCTTTATAAATTTCCTATTGGTGATGAAAAAAGAAATGGCAAACAAACACAATTGTGAAAAAGTCTCGTACATTTTTCTCGGTCATGAACACTAAAGATAAAAAACATAATGTTTTTACTTTGGAGTATAAGAGTAATTAGCGTTGATTAAGGCATAAAAAGCACGTTGCCTTTCATATTTCATATGGAGGAAAAAGGGAAAAATTATACCTGACAGTGAATTCTTTTGTGAATTGGGAATTCATGTTTCAGTATTACGTTTCAAAATTGATTCTCTAGGTGACGCGAAACATTATTTCTATATCCCTTTATTTATTCACTTGTGTATTCGCTTCTTTGTGTATGTATTTCCCGCTTGATACCCAGGAGGCTTTGACATTTTGTGAATCATTTATTGACCCATTTATTTGCTATAGGTCCGTTTTACAAATCTTTGTTGAAAACAGCAATGGACATACGTCCTTTATTATTATTATTATTATTATTATTATTATTATTATTATTATTATTATTATTATTATTATTATTATTATTATTATTATTCAGTAGAAAAGAAAGTATATAAAGGAATATAAGGTCAATAGCACAATCTTTTGGGTAGTGTCCGATAAAAAGGTAGCAAGTGGGAACTGAAGAACTTTTTGTATTAAAAAGGGGGATAACTAAAATTTAGGAATAATGCCAAAGGAAAAGATGAATAGTTTGTAACGGGGCAGTGATATATTGGTCCAGTCACTGCTATATACATCCAATATATTTTGAATCATAGGCTCCAACCGCCCTGAAAACCTTACCCTTGCTCACATTATCAGGCAGCTTCTTGTCTTCTGGCAGTTTCTGTAGTTTTATTTTACTGTGCTCTATCAGTACAGTAGCATCTGCAAACAACCATTCCATACTACTTTAATGATTAATTTTTACACCAATACTCTACATCTACATCCACTGTCCTTCCTATGTTTCTCAACACTCCACCCAAAAAAAAATGATAATAAACATGAAAATGTGGTGTACATCAAAACTAGGCACCTTCCTGTCTATACAGTAATAACATGTCTTACTTCCATTATAAAAGCTTTTAATGTATCTTTAACCTATCATTTTTATATACATTTTCAACAACCTCCACATTGGTTATCCCTTGTAAGGTTTTCTAGGTTTATATATGCCAAAATTTTTTTTTTTCCAGGATTTTTACATAACTATTCCATAACAAACTCTTGACACACTTTTCCTTGCATAAACCACCTCTGTTCTTCCCCTGTCAGTCCACATGTTATCTGCGTTATATTGTCAGCCAAAATCGTAAGATGCACCTTCTCTGGTATACGAAATAATGTTATGTCGTATGATTTGTACAGTTCCCTTTGCCGACTTTTCTTGTGTACCAACCGTGTGTCACACGATCGTACATAGTTCATTTTGTGCTTGTATCTTCGCTCTCCCCTCGCACTAAAAAGAACCTGAAATAACATGTCTGTTTTCTCATCGGTAACAGTGTCAATTTTTGAACATGAAAATTCTTATTGCTTTGAGATTTTGTATATAAAGGAGAGTGTTCTACAATAAACCAACTCAGTTGCTTTCAACCTGCCTTTGAGTCACAACTTTCTCCTACCCTGTCACATTGGTGAGTAACGGTGAGAAGCGGCGGGGGGGGGGGGGGGGGGGGGTGGAGCGAGTCGCTCCGGGGTCACCAATGTGACGGGGTAGGAGAAAGTTGTGACTCAAAGGCAGGTTGAAAGCAACTGAGTTAGTTTATTGTAGAACACTCTCCTTTATATACAAAATCTCAAAGCAACAGGAATTTTCATGTTCAAAAATTGACACTGTTACCGATGAGAAAACAGACATGTTATTTCAGGTTCTTTTTAGTGTGAGGGGAGAGCGAAGATACAAGCACAAAATGAACTATGTACGATCGTGTGACTCACGGTTGGTACACTTGCATGCATTGGAACAGCTATTCCTCGCGCGTTCGTTTTTTAAGAACTTTTCCTTTATCAAAGCTCACCTTGAAAATGTCTCAGTTTGACTTGTGACCATACTGCAACTTCTTCTTCTTTTCTTTGTCTGCATCATTTCCCACTTGCGATCATACTGCACCATCTCAGTTAAATCCTGTGAACTCTTTGTGTCTATATTTTCTTCATATTTAACTGCATTTCTTACGTACTCAGCAGATACTTCTTCCATGAGCATTCTTAGCCGTACAACAACCAATTTTTGTCTTGCGCTATTTCTTTATCCTTCATATTCATCAAATCCTCAAAGTAACCGTTCTATCAATTTTAGCATGCATTCATGTCAGACAGTATATCTCCTTTTTAATTTTTTTTACGAGATCTT
>NC_090761.1:35191842-35209342 GCF_036898095.1 Palaemon carinicauda
AATTTGTCGGTCATGGCTTCTGTAATGATCTCCTTTAGGAGGGGGATAAGTCTTCTTTCACCTCTTTGGACACTGTGGTCAGATAACTCTCATTGAGCGTCCTTTCCATCACCAGAGCAAGACTCTGATGTCATCTAGAGCAGTAGTTGCAATGTTTGCCTTTGATGAATGCATTTAGTGAACCTTCAGTAAGAACCTCATATTCTGTAAGGAGGTACTCTGCCCCTGAGTCATTGATATATGTCCCCATACTCCCATAGAAGGTCAGCTCCAGGTGAAAATTACCCAACATAAAGAGAAGTCTATCGAACATTGGAGCTTCAATTGATTGGATTGAATATGCCCTCAAGGCTACTGCAATGTCATATGTCATTGCAATATATTCCAGATTGGTTTCCTTTGGTTTTCTTGGTTTTCTGGACAATGTCATCTCCAGTAGGCGAGTAAGGAATATAATCCATGCAGGTAATCTTCTGAACTAGAAGTTTGTCACGAGGAAACTGAAAAGAAACCAACGAACAATGACTCTGGCATCACTCGCGACAGCAGTAACCAATAAAAATCAATAATTTGTTTGGTAATAGCTTCATAGGAGTACTTTTGGTGGTTTGAGGCTGGAACCTCAAATGTAGCCTTGCTGAGCTGACAGTGAATGGGGGGTATCTCACATGCTTGTCCTTCAAACTGTCGGCGATTTCTACCAAGTCGAGTATTGAACTGCTGAAGGCTATTTGTCTCACCCTTGTTTTGATTGAAAATTCCATCAGTTTCATGTAAGGTATCTTTGCCATCCAAAGTGTCCATGTTTACAATGTATTTGTCCTAAGTCAGTCTTGTTGCAAGATCTGGGTTCAACTCTATGCCATCTGGTGCATGCGGATCAAACTCTAGCTGTGAACTGCAAACTCTGTTTCCATAGCTTTAACCTCATCATAGCTTAGGGTATATCCAAAATAATTAAGAATATGAAGGATGAGGTTGGATCCCGTAAGTGTCCCAATCACTCTACCAAGTACTGTGTGACAGCGCCGAGTAAGGGTATGAACTCAAAGGCAGATTGGAAACGACTGAGTTATATTGTTGTGGAACATTCTCCTTATATACAAAACCTCAAGGCAACAGGACATGACAAGTTCACAAGACAGACAATATCACAGAGGAAAAACCAGACAGGAATTTTCATGTTCGTTTTAGTGCGAGGGAGGAGCGAAGATACAAGCATAATATATACAAAAGGAATTATGTACTATTGTGTGAAACACGGTTGGTACATGGCTCCCCCCCTAAAAATGACATACTGTACATGTTAAATAGGGCGCCCTGATCTAGAGAGGCGAACTGTAGGCAGGTCATCTGGCAGAAGATAAGCAGGTTTTAGACGATCAATGGAGACCCAGTGTTCTTTGCCCCGAATGTTTAGGAGGAATGCTTTCGGACTGCGTCGGATCACAAGGAAAGGGCCCGTGTAAGGGGGCGTTAGTGGTGGCTTGCTGGTGTCGTTGCGCAGGAAGACGTGCGTTGCAGAGTGCAAGTCCGTTGGTATGTGATGCTTCGCTGGGGGCTTGTAAGTCTGGCGGCACGGAGTAAATTTTCCCATGACGTGACGTATGCGCTGGAGATCATCGGAGGAGGTTGTAGAAGGAAAAAACTCGGCAGGGACGACCAACGGGTCGCCATACACCATTTCGGCTGCCGAGACGTCCAGGGCGTCTTTAGGAGTGGTCCTTAGTCCAAGGAGGACCCAGGGAAGCTGAGTAAACCAGTTGCAATCCTTGCAGCGGGACATCAAAGCTGCTTTGAGGGTGCGATGAAAACGTTCAACCATTCCATTGGCAGGGGGGTTGTAGGCCGTTGTCTGATGTAGGGTGATGCCCAGGAGATTCGCTAATGACGTCCATAATTGAGAGGTGAAAGTGGTTCCCCTGTCAGAAGTAATATGCTCAGGGATACCGAATCTTGAAATCCATCCCGAGAGTAAGGCAGATGTACATGAGGCAGACGTTGCAGTTTCCATGGGAATGGCTTCAGGCCAACGAGTGGAGCGGTCGATGACGGTAAACAGGTAACGATGTCCTTGTGATGTGGGTAGGGGGCCTACAACGTCGACGTGAATGTGTGCGAAACGACGCTGAGGTTGAGGAAAGGTGCCCACTCCTGAATCCGTGTGTCGATGTACTTTGGAAGTTTGGCAGGAAGTACAGGCACGGACCCAATCCTTAGCATCCTTAGAAATGCCGTGCCAAATGAACTTTGCCTTCAGCAGCTGTGCAGTAGAACGGCACGAGGGATGTGAAAGGCCGTGGATGAAATCAAACACCTGTCGGCGCATGGGAGCAGGAATCCAAGGTCGCGGTCTACCAGTACTGACGTCACAGAGGAGGGTGATGTTGGAGTCTTCGAGGGGAAAATCCTCCCAACGGAGGGACGTGCAGGATGTCCTACAAGCTTGATACTCTGGATCCTGTCGTTGGGCTTCAGGCAGGGCGTTGTAATCCAATCCCAGTTGAACGGCAGCCAACGTGTTTCTTGACATGGCATCGGCAACGGAATTCATTTTCCCAGGGACGTATTGGAGGGTGCAATTGTATTCAGCCACGGCGGAGAGATGTCGGCGTTGACGGGCGGACCAGGCGTCAGACTGTTGAGTGAAGGCGTGCACCAGAGGCATGTGGTCTGTGCGAATGACGAAGGGCGTACCTTCTAAGAAATGGCGAAAGTGACGGACAGCCAAGTGCACCGCCAGCAATTCTCGATCAAAGGTAGAATAACCCGATTCTGCCTTGGACAGTTTTCTGCTGAAGAAGGCCAATGGGCGGGGCGAGCCTTTGACCACCTGCTCGAGTACTGCACCAATAGCGACGTCGCTGGCATCGGTGGAGAGAAGGAGAGGGGCGTGTGGGATAGGAAAAGTGAGAGCCGCAGCAGTTGATAGGGCCTTTTTTGCATTGCAGAAGGCTGCTTCTTGAAGGGGACCCCACTTCAAGTCCTTTGGCTTGCCCTTGAGGGAGGCGTAGAGGGGAGCAAGAGTGGCGGCAATGGCTGGCAGAAAACGGTGATAGTAATTGATCATGCCCAAGAATTCCTGCAGAGCTTTGACGGTCGAGGGCGTGGGGAAATTCTGAACGGCTGCTACCTTCTCAGGAAGGGGATGGACTCCTTCAGGAGTGATACGGTGCCCTAAGAACGACACTTCGTTGGCGCCAAAGGTACACTTGTCGTACCGGACTACAAGGCCGTTTTGTTGCAGGCGGTCGAGCACGATGCGCAGGTGACGGAGGTGTTCCTCTTTTGAGGAGGAGAACACAAGTATGTCGTCCACATAACATACACAGAAAGGGAGGTCCCCTAAGATGCCATCCATGAGACGTTGAAACGTTGCCCCAGCATTACGAAGGCCAAAACAAGAGTAATTGAAGGTGTATGTGCCAAACGGAGTGGTGATGGCGGTCTTGGGGATGTCTTCTGAGTTCATAGGCACCTGATAATACCCCTTCAGGAGGTCGAGCGTAGAGAAAACCTTTGCTTTGTGCAGGTAGGAGGTTACATCGGCAATGTTTGGGAGGGGGTAGTGATCCGGTTCTGTTTGCATGTTCAGGCGCCTGTAATCCCCGCACGGACGGAGGGAGCCGTCTTTCTTCAGAACGATGTGTAAGGGTGACGATCATGGGCTGGAGGCCTTTTGGCAAAGGCCCATTTTCTCCATTTCGGCGAACGTCTGTTTGGCGGCTGCCAATCGTTCCGGTGCCAGACGTCTGAATTTTGCGAAGACTGGGGGTCCCGTCGTCTTGATATGGTGATAAATACCGTGCTTGGCAGGAACCGTGGACGTTTGGCGAAGTTCTGGACGGAAAACTTCCGGGTACGACGTGAGGAGGTGGGCGTAGTCATCCGTGGGTGCGCTGATGTGGAGAGCGAGGTTAGAGGGGGCGGGTTGAAGAGGTGTCGACAAGTACGAGTCTGCGTTGACCAATCGTCGGTGGGCGACATCGACCAGAAGGTGGAAATGAGAGAGAAATCCGCACCGAGGATTGGCATTGTGACGTCAGCAACGAGAAACTTCCAATTGAATTTACCGTTTCCGAACGATAATGTGAGGCTCTCGTAACCGTAGGTGGGTATCGCAGATCCGTTGGCAGCTACCAAGCGGACGTCGGCAGATATAGACAGACTACGTTGTGCCTTGAAGAGTTTCCTTGGCAAAAGAGAACGACAAGCACCCGTGTCTACCAAAAATCGCACGCCCGTTCCTGCGTCCTGTAAAAAGAAAAGATTAGAAACATGGGAGGCCACCGCCACAAGGGATGGCCTACTTACACGTTTTTTTGGCCACTGACAATCTTTGGCACATTTCTTTGCGGTTGCCCCGAATCTGAAGTGGTAGTAGCAAAACTGCGGTGGATGGGAGGTAGTAAGTGGCTGTAGAAGTCGTTCATTGGGGCGCGAGCGATTGGTGGGTGGTGGGCGGCTTTGTTGCCGCTTCGGCACGTCACGGGGTAGGCGTGTATGTCCTACGGCATTCATGTCAGCTTCGGTTGACGTTGAATAGGCATCCTCGTCGTCAGGGGTGGAGGCGTTGATAGAGGTCTTGAAGTGGCTGTCCATAAGGGCGTCGGCTTTATGGGTAAACTATCGACATCGGGTATGGCAGCGCGCACAGGTTCAGGTAAACGGCGTATCCAAAGGGCACGGAGTAGGTTCACCTCACGAGGAGAGCCGTCTGCGGCAGGTTCAAGGCGAGCGATACTGGTCATTTCCCTGAGGGCAAGCGAAGCCCTTTGGTCCCCCAACGGTTGTTGCGAGAGCTGAAAAAGCTTTGCTATACGGGCGGCTGGCGACGGCGAGTACTGCTGCAGAAGGTATGATTTGAGGGCGTCATACACTATTGGGGTGTCTCCTTGTTCACAAAGCCAGTCGGATATTTCTGGGAAGGTGTCCTCGGGTATCGCCGCGAGAACATAATCCGCTTTGGTGGTTGAGCGAGTCACGCCCCTGATACGAAAGTGAACTTCAGCGCGTTGAAACCAAGCGAACGCTTCTCCGCTGGCGAACGGTGAAAGTTTCAATGGGGCGGCTGCAGTGCCAACTGCCGGAGTAGAGTCGGCCTCCGTCATAGTAACATCGATGGAGGGGCGAGGGAGGTGGGGGTGGAAGGCAGTGGGAGCTAGTCGACTTCCGGGGTCACCAATGTGACAGCGCCGAGTAAGGGTATGAACTCAAAGGCAGATTGGAAGCGACTGAGTTATATTGTTGTGGAACATTCTCCTTATATACAAAACCTCAAGGTAACAGACAAGTTCACAAGACAGACAATATCACAGAGGAAAAACCAGACAGGAATTTTCATGTTCGTTTTAGTGCGAGGGAGGAGCGAAGATACAAGCATAATATATACAAAAGCAATTATGTACAATTGTGTGAAACACGGTTGGTACAACTGTCTGCTTCCATGGCCGAACTGATCCTCGGGATACATTATGTACTGTATCAGATGACATAGCCACCACTTTCCTCTGCATAATTTCCTTTATCACCAATTGTCTTATAAAGGCCACAGAAGAGGGTCTAGAAAAATAGCTGCAGGTCCCCAGGAAGGTCAGGAGATCAGTGTTTCAAAGTCTCGACTATAGTTGGAATTGATATCTCCCATTTTGGCATCTCTAGTTTCTGATTCCGGAGGTAGAGATCAGCACTTTGAATGGTGGTTTGGCATTTCCCGTTGTCATCCTGCAGGTGATTTCTTGCTACATTCTCAGTTACACGAGAGCTTATCTGGAAATTGCCTCTGTAGACATCAAGAAGTGCAGTCAATATTCCATCTTTGACTCTATCCTGCGACTTCCTCATAAAAGCTTGGAAGTGTAGCTTTCAAAGTATTCAAAGCCTCCACAGTATGCAATAAACTTGGGCTTCTATATATTTATGGAAAAAGAAACCAGTGCTGTCTGACCGTTGTCAATAACTCCAACCCTATAAACGAAGCAATTGCAAAGAAGCTGTCAGCATGCAGCTGTTTAGTTGTTGCTTCCTTTTGAATATGGATTGATTGCCGTTTCCCAACTTCTTTGAAATAACCTCTATAGCATGACTTAACTAGGAGATTCATGCCAGCCAAGCCTTATACACAATCGTTCGTAGAGTACTGATCATAAGCCATAATTTTTCAAAAACTACCAAGAGTGAGGCAGTCTGAAAGAGTTTCTGATTCTATTAAGGTAGTCCAAATGATAGAAACAAACTTATATTTGTTAAACAAGGTTTCATGAAGAGTATGTACATCCATAAATACGACGTACGAGTATTGCATTGAAAGTAACTTGATCGGAAAATAACAATAACATAATGAAAAACACACCAAAAAATAATTTCATACATTAACATAATGTAACAATAATGACGATGATTTTTTCAAAAGGATTCACAAACAAGCTTCCACAATGCTAAATAATTTACAATAATGCATGGATGGGAGAATGTGGGCCGGACAACACTTCTCATACACTCGAACATCGGGTTCAAACACTGGTTTAAAAATAAGAATGACAACTCTGTTCCTTTACACTACAATCAAACTAGCCCTAGTAAGAGGGGTCTAGCAAGGCCCATGCAATAAGAAAAAATCTGTAATTCACCCACTTGTATTCTAAAACAGTTGATAACTCATGTAAAGTTCATCTCAGCTGATATCTACAGGATTTAGGATAGCCTGTTGTAACACTGTCCTTAGGACTATATAACTGGGGTGTGTCTGGCATTGCATATACATTTGACAAAATTTTTTATTCCACCTGTTTTGTGTTCATAAGTATGTAACCGATTGTTTGGAACTAACGTTGCATGGTACCGATCTCGTCTACTCAACCCCTAAATTTTAGGCCTTTTAGAATAGTCTGGCAGGCCTATAGCAAGGGCAAAAAAGTCCGTATTTTGTATTTCTTATCCAAATTTGTTTGCAAATACGCTGTGGTGTCAAATATATTTGGTATCTTACTCATCTACTCAAGACCAATTTTTAGGCCTGTTTATGGGGCCTCCCTTAAAACACTCAACGGGAGGAGCACGGCAGATTACCATTTCTGTTTGTTCTAGGTGATCTTCCATCTGCCTAAGGGGAAAATTATTGGTACTTGGTCTACCTTCAAGCCTCTGGGTTGAAGCCTATTGATACATCTCTGGGGTGTACAGATATTCAAATGGTAGCTTCTTCATGACACTGCGTCTAGAGGCTGCAATGTGACGATGACTGTGATTCTTGTCTCTGCCTCACGCATCTTCTCTTTAAGGAAGTGAAATAGCTTAGTGTGATTTCTTGCATTATGAAGGAAGCTTTACCAATTATTTAGTGTCTTGCTTGTTCCTGTCACTCTTCTTCTATCTCTCGATTTTGCGATGATGTCTACCTTAGTATAGTCATAAAATGTCTTTGAAGTATGTGGAAGTAAAGCTGATTCATCACTGATGATTGTATCTGCCTTGGTTCTCTGTCTGGGATGTTCACCTACACCCTATTGATTTCAACCACTTGTGATTTCTGACACGTATGAAGTTTGTCATTATTACTGAGAGATGAGAGTTGTCCTTGATTCTCGTGCGTGAAGAATTCTTGCTAGTCAACAGGCAGGAGTTAAACGGTCGTTAGAATGACGGACAGTGGTCTTTGTGGACTTTTTAGAAATGATCTCAGCCTGTTCTTGTGTGAAGAAAGAACGTGTTTTTTTTCTTAATTGGATGATAGAAAAGATTTGAAATGCTATTTGCCCTGCCAGTGAGCTAAAATTAGGTTTGCAACTTTCTTCGTGGCTAGCATAGCAGTTCAACTGATTCCTCTTGTAATGGCTTGCCCATCTCCTGCATCACTGCAGAGAGTGATTTCACCTTTTCAGAGAAAGATTTCCGGGCACTCAGTGTCTGCTCATGGTGTCTGCTGCTGTAAGTGGTATCTTTCATATCAAACATTGCCTCGTATTTAATCATTAGACCTCTAACCTCGGGTTCAGAGAGAGAGAGAGAGAGAGAGAGAGAGAGAGAGAGAGAGAGAGAGAGAGAGAGAGAGAGAGAAAATCTCGCTGACTAGATTTATACTCCTATATGATGAGAGAGGTCAGTAACTCTTTAACTGAGCGATCTTCTCATAAGTTTATTTGAATGACAACGTAAAAGAAAGATGAAAGTGTAAGCGGATGATGTCCTAGGGATATATCATTTACAGCTGGCATAGGCTAAAGCAAGCAAGTAAACGTTTACGAGGAATGAACATTTTATGAATTCATCAAAGAGAACATAGAAAAGGTTGCGTAAAAAGTTAAAAGGAAATAAATTTGATTTCCTTTGTGGTTGCCGTGAAGTGGTTAACCTTTATTCATAATTTACCCTTTCTCGGTAAATAAAATCATTCCGTTTTATTATCACTGATTTAAACGGAATTACTTGAGCATCCATTTTTACCTCCGCCAACGAAGTTGGATGGAGGTTATGTTTTCACCCCTGTTTTTGTGTTTGTTTGTGTGTTTGTGTTTGTTTATGAATAGCTTCGTAGAGAAAAGAAACTTGCAGGTATTAACTTTTATGTAAAAATATGGAAATTATTAAACTTTGGAAGGTCATGGACAAAAGGTCAAGGTAACGGATAAGCGAAATGTCCAATTCACGTAATTAGCCATAAGTTTGGACAGCTTTGTCACAGAGACTTCACACTTAGTTCATATTTGAACTTATGAAAATCAACACCCATTAATACATGTAAAGGTCAAAGGTCAATGTCAAGAATGAGCAAAAGGTCGAGAAATAAGCTGCCACGGCGGAGATATACGCTCTACCGGGTATTTATCATGGAATAGATTAATGATATATTGCTTTCCTTATGAAATTTATTGTATTTATTTCAACTTTTGTTCCTGTCTTACGTTTATGTATATAAAAACTAAATGTCGGCGTGTGTGTGTGTATATATATATATATATATATATATATATATATATATATATGTGTGTGTGTGTGTGTATATATATATATATATATATATATATATATATATATATATGTGTGTGTATATATATATATATAATGTGTGTATATATATGTGTATATATATATATATATATATATATATATATATATATATATATATATATATATATATATATATATATATACAAAATTCCCGTTACAGCTTACTAGGGGTTTAAGGGTTTTAGGGGGTTCTTCTAAGAATCGCATGGAGATCTCGCAGTCTGAGTCGAATTTAATTGGTCTATCATCATACTAGGAGAAGCCTTAAATACATAAACACATGTACACACACACACACACACACACACACTTATAAGGTTTTATTTTTTGTAAAATAATCTCAATTGTTTGCTTCCCTTTGACATCAATAACATAATAGCAAAAATATTTGTGAATGTAATGATAAACAACTGTCAAAACAATTCAACATCTCCCCTATATAATAAAGAGCGAATGTCTGGATATATATATATATATATATATATATATATATATATATATATATATATATATATATACATATATATTTATAAATATATGTATATATATACAGTATATATATTATAATTTCATCATCATCATCATCATTATCGTCACCCGTTATGAGTCCACTGCAGAACAAAGGCCTCAGACATGTCCTTCCACCTGGGTCTATTTATAGACTTTGTGCCAATCCACTGTCTTAGTTCGTCAATCCATCGTCTTCCTTTCCTTCCCCTGCTTCTTTAATGATCTCTAGGGACCCATTCTGTCTTTCTTAAGGCCCATATTTTGTATGTCATTCTCATTGCCGCATATGTTCTGCCCATTTCTTTTTCTTGTATGTTGTTAGAATATCCTCTGCTTTAGTTTTCTCTCGTATCCATGTTGCCCTTTTTTTGTCTCTTAGTGTTAATCCATCTCTCTCTGAGTTGTAACCAGCGTATGTTCTAAGGCGTTAGTGAGGCTCCAAGTTTCTGATGCATATGTTAATAATGGTAGGTCCATCTTATTAAGTATTTTTCTTTCTGGAGAAAGTGGCATTTTACTTTTCATAATCTCATTTTGTTTACCAAACGCTCTTCATCCTATGCTTATCCTTCTTTTAATTTTGGTCTCGTGTCTTAGGGAAACGCTTACTGTTTGTTTAAAGTACATATAATCATTGACAATCACTAGAGGTTGGTCCATAACTCCTGTTTGTTGTGTCTGCATTTTCATTGAACTTTATATTAGTTTACTCATATTCATTTTCAGTCCTACATTTCTGCTATTTGTATTCAAATCTTCAATCCTCTCTTGTGATTACTCCCATGATTCAAACCTTGAGCTGTTAAGGTATTCCTCATTAAATTTATTTCTTGAAAATTTCTTCTTGACATGCTGAAAATAATAATGGAGAGATAGGTTCTCCCTGTCTAACTCCTTACTCAATCGGAATTTTTTCACTACCTTTATTTAGTTTTGAGATTGTTTTAATTCCTGCATAGATATCTTCAAATGTTCTAATGTTAGAGGTGCCAGTTAGTTGATATCTGAAAGGCAAGGTGGATGCAACTAACTTTATTTCAACAGACAGCGAGCTTTTTATACTGTAGTTTCAAACAGGTTCATTCAAGAAAAGACACGTTTGAACCGATTATGTTAACAGTACAGGGAGGAGCAAGTTATAAGATAAAAATCAAAACCGTTACAGTGTAAGAGAGTGTATGAAACACGTGTGGTACATGGCTCCCGCCATAAAAATGACATACATGGGAAATAGTGCACCCTGAAACTAGAGAGGAGTACTGTAGGAGGATCATCTGACAGGAAAAATGAGGATTTTAGGCATTCAATGGAAACCCAGTCTTCTTAGCCCTGAATGTTGATTCAGAAAGCCTTCAGGTTACGATGGATCACGAGGAAAGGGCTCGTGAAAGGGGGTGTTAGCGGTGGCTTGCTAACATCATTGCACAGGAAAATGTATGTAGCCAAATGCAGATCTGTCTGTATGTGTTGCTTAGCTGGAGGTTCGTAAGTCTGGTGGCATGGAGTAAATTTTCCCAGAAGGTGATGTAGGCGCTGGAGATTGTCGGAGAAGGTTGCAAGCAGAAAAAAAATTGGCAGAGACAGCCAATGGGTCACCATATGCCATTTCAGTTGCCAAAACATCAAGGGCATCTTTAGGAGTGGTCCTTAGTCCCAGGAAGACCCAGGGAAGCTGGGTAAACCTGTTTGAGTCCTTGCGGCGGGATATCAAAGCTGCTTTGAGGGTGCGGTGAAAATCTTCATCCATTCCATTGGCAGCAGGGTTGAATACATTTGTTTGGTGTTGGGGGATTCTCAGGAGATTCGCTAATGATGTCCACAATTGAGAGGGGAAAGTGGTACCCCTATCAGAAGTAATATTCTCAGGGATACCAAATTTCACTATCCATCCTTGGAGTGAGGCAGATATACAGGAAGCGTATGTTGTACTTTCAATGGGAATAACTTTTGGCTGACGTGTGGAGTGGTCGATGACAGTTAACAGGTAGCAATGTCCTTGTGATAGTGGTATAAGACCTACAACAAAGTGCCGCTGAAGTTAAGGAAAGGTGCTCACTCCTTAATTAGTTTGTCAAGGTACTTTTGAGGTTTGGCATGAAATACAGGCATGGACCCAATCCTAAGCATCCTTAGTAAATCCATGCCACATCAATTTTGTGTTTAGTAGATTTGCAGTAGAACAGTGCAAAAGATGTGAAAGGTCATGAATGAAATCAAACAATTGTCAGCCCATGGGAGCAGGTATCCATGGTCTAGATCTACTATTACTGACATCACAGAGGAGGGTGGCGTTTGAGTCGTCGTGAGGGACGTGCTCCCAACGGAGGGATGTGCAGGATGTCATACATGCTTGGTACTCTGGATCTTTTGTTGGGCTCCTGCCAAGGCATTGTAATCCATGCCCAGGTGAATGGCAGCCAATGTGTTTCTTGACAGGGCATTGGCAATGGGATTCATTTTCCAGTGACATGTTGAAGGGTACAATTGTATTCAGCCATGGTGGAAAGATGTCAA
This sequence comes from Palaemon carinicauda, assembly GCF_036898095.1. Taxonomy (NCBI): domain Eukaryota; kingdom Metazoa; phylum Arthropoda; class Malacostraca; order Decapoda; family Palaemonidae; genus Palaemon; species Palaemon carinicauda. The sequence continues at coordinate 35,203,873 of NC_090761.1, forward strand.
CGTTGATGAATGGGCCAAGTATCAGACTGTCGAGTGAAGGCATGCACCAGAGCATGTGGTACGTGGGAATGATGAAGGGCGTACCTTCCAAGAAGTGGTGAAAGTGACAGATAGCCAAGTGGACCACCATCAATTCATGGTCGAATGCAGAGTAGCCGAATTCTGCCTTGAACACTTTTTTACTGAAGAAAGCCAATGGGGGGGGGGGTGCAAGCCGTTGACCACCTTCTCGAGTACTGCCCCATTAGCAACGTCGCTGGCATCAGTGGAGAGGAAGAGAGATGCATGTAGCATGGAAAAAGTAAGAGCAACAATGGTTAATAGGGCCTTCTTTGCATTGCAGAAGGTTGCTTCTTGAAGGGGACCCCATTTCAGTTCTTTTGGCATGCCCTTGAAGGAGGCATAGAGAGGGGCAAGAGTGGCGGCAATGGCTGGAAGGAAACGGTAATAATAGCTGGTCATGCCCAAGAATTCTTTCTGTGCTTTAACGGTCGAGGGCTTGGGGAAGTTCTGAACGGCTGCTACCTTCTCAGGGGTGCGAGAATGTAATGTGCTTTGGTGCTTGACCGAGTCATGCCCTTGATGCGAAACTGGACTTCATCACACTGGAACCAGGCGAACGCTTCTCCACTTAGGAAGGGTGGTAGTTTCATTGAGGTGGAGTGTGCTGAAGAGGCATGTTCAGTGGGCGGCATCTTCTGATAAAAAATCAAAACCGTTAAGAGCGTGTATGAAACGTGCAGTATATTAACATAAGATTCTTCTATTCCTTGTTTTTGAATGTCTTTCATTACTGCTGAGGATTTTGCAGAAGAAAAATCTTTCTCATAGATTATAAGTGCCATGCATAGTGATTTGTCATATTCTGTTGATTTTTCCATTAGCTGGGTAATTACATGGACATGGTAAGTTCTTTGATACCCAATTCTAAAGCCTGCCATCTCTCTTGGTTGATTAGTCTAGCTGTTTTTCCACTCGTCCTAATATGGTTGCTGTAAATATTTCATATATTATGGCGAGTAAACTTACTGGGCGGTAACTTTTCCGGTCTTTTGTATTTCCCTTTTTGTGAATTAGTATAATGATAAGGTTTTTCCAAGCTGTAGATATGGAGTATTCTTTCAGACGTTTGGTGTAGAGTTCAGCGAGTTTTACTACAATGAAATCTCCTCCATTTCTTGGCAAATCAATTGTTAGACCATCTTCTCCTGCTGCTTTGCCTCTTTCCATGCCCTTTAATGTTTTCTTTACTTGGTCTTTTCTGTTAGCTTTCCTTGATCTTATTTAGGAACTTTTCCACCTATCTCTTGTGCTGATTTCAATATGAATTTTATTAAATCACTCTCCCTTTCTTCGTTACTTTCTTCCAATTCATCATGTAGCTGAGAGTACCTATTTTGTATTGCTAAATTAAACTCATCAGGTTTTCCTCTTATTACAGTTAGTGTTTATTTCCTTTCTTAAAATCAATTTATTACTCTCTTTCTTTAGATCTTAACATAATTTACTTCGCTATTCTATGATCGCTTGACTTTAAATGGTTTAACAAGTAAATTGACTTTTTTTCACTGAGAATAAAATCTATTTAATTTTTCGTTTCTCTATATGGGCTTCTGTGTCCATTTTCCATGTTCCTTTTTATAAAAGAAGGCGTTCGTATTTTAAGATTGTTTCTTTCAGCAAATTTTACATGCATGTCTCCTCTGACATTCCTTGTTCCCACTCTAAATTTACATACGGCTGATTCTCCTCTCTTCTTTTGACTTACTTTAACATTGAAATCTCGCAAAACAAATGTAAATTGAGTCCTTTTCCACAGATTTTTCCAAATCTTCTTGAAAATTTTTTTTTTTTTTTTTTTCGGTATTGGATGTTGTTGGTGCATACGTTTGAATGATCTTCTGTTTATACTTCTTATTTAATTTGATAATGGATCCTGCAATTCTGTCACCAGTACTAAATAATCATTCTGTTACCTGCAATATCTTTATTAACAAGAAGACCTACTCTATTTTCTTTGTTCCTTTCATGTCCTCTGAAGGAAAATTCACGGCCCTTTATTAGTTCTATATAAGATTCCCCAGTTCTTCTAATTTCACTCGATCCTATTATATCCCAATTTATACATTTCAGCTCTTCTAGTAACACAACAAGATCGTCTTCCCTAGACAGGGCCCTGATGTTGTAGATTGCAAGGTTCAGTTTCCAAAGGTGGCTTGTTTTAGTTCAGAGATTCTTAGCACTCCCTGCAGTGGAATGTAGCTGCCCGCCACCTTGGGCAGTTGTTCCACTGTCGCTGGGGACTGGGGACCGAGACGGGGTTGTGATATATATGTCTGGGGTTTTTGACATTTTTCATCACCACGCTAGCCACTGCGGATTGGTGAGGGTGGGAGATTTTCATCCGATTGCTCACAGCAAACCAACCCAGTATGAGTGGCCTTGACTAGTATAGATTTGCTGATCAAGGTAATGCACAAGCCTTTACACCTCGTTGAATTACACCCACTCAGAAAGGGATATATATATATATATATATATATATATATATATATATATATATATATTCAAATAAGCCATATATATTTTTGATATATTAATGTCTGGATTCTCTTAACGACCTCGGGATCAGAGCCCCAGGCGAAATCACACAAAGACAAGAGCTTGGCTCCGGCCGGGAATCGAACCCTGGTCGGCAAGCTTATATAGACAGTGACTAACCCACTTGGCCACGAAGAAAGATAAAAGTCAATGACAATTCTACTGTACTTATACCTGTCGAATTCAGGTATTTTGTACTTAGAATTGAAATCAACCCATCTTCACCATCATAGCTAATTGGTAGTTTGTTACTTGACATTCAATTAATGATAAATTTTGCACATTTTTACGTGTTTTTCATATTCAAATAAGCCATATATATTTTTGATATATTAATATCTGGATTCTCTTAACGACCTCGGGATCAGAGCCCCAGGCGAAATCACACAAAGACAAGAGCTTGGCTCCGGCCGGGAATCGAACCCTGGTCGGCAAGCTTATATAGACAGTGACTAACCCACTTGGCCACGAAGAAAGATAAAAGTCAATGACAATTCTACTGTACTTATACCTGTCGAATTCAGGTATTTTGTACTTAGAATTGAAATCAACCCATCTTCACCATCGTAGCTAATTGGTAGTTTGTTACTTGGCATTCAATTAATGATAAATTTTGCACATTTTTACGTGTTTTTCATATTCAAATAAGCCATATATATTTTTGATATATTAATGTCTGGATTCTCTTAACGACCTCGGGATCAGAGCCCCAGGCGAAATCACACAAAGACAAGAGCTTGGCTCCGGCCGGGAATCGAACCCTGGTCGGCAAGCTTATATAGACAGTGACTAACCCACTTGGCCACGAAGAAAGATAAAAGTCAATGACAATTCTACTGTACTTATACCTGTCGAATTCAGGTATTTTGTACTTAGAATTGAAATCAACCCATCTTCACCATCGTAGCTAATTGGTAGTTTGTTACTTGGCATTCAATTAATAATAAATTTTGCACATTTTTACGTGTTTTTCATATTCAAATAAGCCATATATATTTTTTATATACTAATGTCTGGATTCTCTTAACGACCTCGGGATCAGAGCCCCAGGCGAAATCACACAAAGACAAGAGCTTGGCTCCGGCCGGGAATCGAACCCTGGTCGGCAAGCTTATATAGACAGTGACTAACCCACTTGGCCACGATGAAAGATAAAAGTCAATGACAATTCTACTGTACTTATACCTGTCGAATTCAGGTATTTTGTACTTAGAATTGAAATCAACCCATCTTCACCATCGTAGCTAATTGGTAGTTTGTTACTTGACATTCAATTAATGATAAATTTTGCACATTTTTACGTGTTTTTCATATTCAAATAAGCCATATATATTTTTGATATATTAATATCTGGATTCTCTTAACGACCTCGGGATCAGAGCCCCAGGCGAAATCACACAAAGACAAGAGCTTGGCTCCGGCCGGGAATCGAACCCTGGTCGGCAAGCTTATATAGACAGTGACTAACCCACTTGGCCACGAAGAAAGATAAAAGTCAATGACAATTCTACTGTACTTATACCTGTCGAATTCAGGTATTTTGTACTTAGAATTGAAATCAACCCATCTTCACCATCGTAGCTAATTGGTAGTTTGTTACTTGGCATTCAATTAATGATAAATTTTGCACATTTTTACGTGTTTTTCATATTCAAATAAGCCATATATATTTTTGATATATTAATGTCTGGATTCTCTTAACGACCTCGGGATCAGAGCCCCAGGCGAAATCACACAAAGACAAGAGCTTGGCTCCGGCCGGGAATCGAACCCTGGTCGGCAAGCTTATATAGACAGTGACTAACCCACTTGGCCACGATGAAAGATAAAAGTCAATGACAATTCTACTGTACTTATACCTGTCGAATTCAGGTATTATGTACTTAGAATTGAAATCAACCCATCTTCACCATCGTAGCTAATTGGTAGTTTGTTACTTGGCATTCAATTAATGATAAATTTTGCACATTTTTACGTGTTTTTCATATTCAAATAAGCCATATATATTTTTTATATATTAATGTCTGGATTCTCTTAACGACCTTGGGATCAGAGCCCCAGGCGAAATCACACAAAGACAAGAGCGAAATCACACAAAGACAAGAGCTCTTGTCTTTGTGTGATTTCGCCTGGGGCTCTGATCCCGAGGTTGTTAAGAGAATCCAGACATTAATATATAAAAAATATATATGGCTTATTTGAATATGAAAAACACGTAAAAATGTGCAAAATTTATCATTAATTGAATGCCAAGTAACAAACTACCAATTAGCTACGATGGTGAAGATGGGTTGATTTCAATTCTAAGTACATAATACCTGAATTCGACAGGTATAAGTACAGTAGAATTGTCATTGACTTTTATCTTTCTTCGTGGCCAAGTGGGTTAGTCACTGTCTATATAAGCTTGCCGACCAGGGTTCGATTCCCGGCCGGAGCCAAGCTCTTGTCTTTGTGTGATTTCGCCTGGGGCTCTGATCCCGAGGTCGTTAAGAGAATCCAGACATTAATATATCAAAAATATATATGGCTTATTTGAATATGAAAAACACGTAAAAATATGCAAAATTTATCATTAATTGAATGCCAAGTAACAAACTACCAATTAGCTACGATGGTGAAGATGGGTTGATTTCAATTCTAAGTACAAAATACCTGAATTCGACAGGTATAAGTACAGTAGAATTGTCATCGACTTTTATCTTTCTTCGTGGCCAAGTGGGTTAGTCACTGTCTATATAAGCTTGCCGACCAGGGTTCGATTCCCGGCCGGAGCCAAGCTCTTGTCTTTGTGTGTTTTCGCCTGGGGCTCTGATCCCGAGGTCGTTAAGAAAATCCAGACATTAATATATAAAAAATATATATGGCT
>NC_090761.1:35216842-35224342 GCF_036898095.1 Palaemon carinicauda
TTTTTACCTCGATTTTGAGGTGCATTACTTGTAGCATTAGTGGCTCTTTGACCTCTATTTTTAGGTGCCTTAATTATAACATTAGGGGCTTTTTTAACTCGATTTTGAGGGGTATTACTTCTAGCATTGGAGGCTCTTTGACCTCTATTTTTAGGTGCCTTATTTATAGCATTAGGGGCTTTTTTACCTCGATTTTGAGGTGCATTACTTATAGCATTAGAGGCTATTTGACCTTTCTTTTTAGGTGCCTTATTTATAGCATTAGGGGCTTTTTTTACCTCGATTTTGAGGTGCATTATTTGTAGTGTTAGAGGCTCTTTTACCTCTATATTTAAGTGCCTTATTTATAGCATTAGGGCCTTTTTTTACCTCTATTTTTATGTGCCTTAATTCTAGCATTATGGTTTTTTAACCTCTATTTTGAGGTGCCTTATTTCTAGCATTAAGGGGTTTTTACCTCTATTTTGAGGTACCTTATTTCTCGTATTAGGGGCTTTTTTACCTTTATTTCAAGGTGACTTACCTCTAGCATTAAAGGCTATTTTACGTCTTCGTTTAAAGGCTCTTTGTTGCTCTTCTCTTCTGTCTGTTCTAGTTTTTCATGATCTTTAGGTTTTTGGTTTGCTTTGATATTTCATCTTCTAGTTTCCTTAGTTTGTCAATTTCCTTCCGGATTTCATCGTATTCTTTCCTAGCTCGTCAGTTGCCTTATGGATTTTAAGAGAGATTTCAGTGCCGTGTGTCTTCATTTCGTCAGATTCCTCAGAGAAATTGATGGCATCCATGTCTTTGTCCATCAGGGCGATGGGTAAAGACAGGGATGCTATAAATTTTCTCTGCATACGTCATCACGCTAAAGCAAACGATGAGCAACACAATATATTTACCAATACGATCTGGATATGTCCTTTCTTCAGTGTCGAATTTTGGGACTATCCTGTTGAAGAACCACAGGTCGCTCCGTCGTTATTTCCTTAGTTCCAATAGTCTCCAAAAGCCCAAGCATAGAATCATTCAAGGCGCGTATATTATGTTCTTCAAAGCTCGACAACCTCTGCAGCAACCACCAAAACCAGCTGTAGATGAAGGTGTTCCGAAGAGCCTCCTGTTGATCCTGTAGTTGTAATACACAATTATCACAGCTTCCTATTCCAAAAATAGCCATTAACAATGTTCACTGCGTTGCATGCTTAGTTTGAAAAAAAGAGATCAGGTCTTCAGAAGTCATTTGAATCTCGGGGAGGAGCCGTTCAGAACTGCTCCGTGAAGATTCTGTACTGGAGTCATTTAGAACTCCATGCTAAGCTAACGGCTATGTCTTCTGAAGCCTTTTGAAGATCCCGGAAAATTTTCTTGTGCCGTTCAGGGAGCTCCAGGAAGAATCTGTTCTGGAGTCATTCCGAACTCCATGCTAAGTCTACAGCTGTTTCTTCTGAAAGCATTTGGAAATCCGGGAAAGTTTTCTTCCCAAGCAGTTCAGAGATTCTGTTCTAGGGTCATTCAGAACTCCATGCTGCGTCTATGGCCATTTCTTCGGAAGACATTTGGAGATCCGTGAAGATTTTCTTCCGAAGCAGTTTAGGACTCGCGTAAAAACTCTTCTTTCGTTTCAATAAACCCATCATCATCATCATCATCATCATAATAGTAATAATAATAATAATAATAATAATAATAATAATAATAATAATAATAATAATAATAATAATAAACTACATGATTTGATATATGGATTTGAGTCTGAAAGTTCTTAAGTCGTTCAACGCTCGGATTTGCAATTTGAAGGAAAAGTTAAGAGACTGAATAGGAAGAGGAAAAGATGATTAATACTATAATTTATTACTTTCATTATTAAGTAATGCCTGTAGCGCACTCGGGGATCGAACTCGGGCGAAGGGTAATTGACGTTTTCAGCAAACCGCATTGAAATAACCGAAGGCCTCGACTTATTTTTTCAGGTTTAAGATTAAAAACAACCCATTTTCGGTACGTATCCATATCAGAGCCGTTCGAACCACAGAAAATACGTCTCGGAAAAACGCATTTCACGAGTACTTTTATGAGGAATCTATTTTAGATGATCAATAATGATGTAATATTCACATAATTTTTCCAATGGAATTATTACTTTCTAGACTTTTTTTCGAAGTCGATGGATGTTACTATGTGTATATGTTATGTTTCTACCAATGGTTTATATATTCACACACACACACACACACACACACACACACACACATATATATATATATATATATATATATATATATATATATATATATATATATATATCATCTCCTCCTACCCCTATTGACGCAAAGGGTCTCGGTTAGATTTCATTAGTCGTCCCTATCTTGGGCTTTTAATTCAATACATTTCCATTCACCATCTACTTCACGCTTCATAGTCCTCAGTCATGTAGGTCTGGGTCTTCCAACTCTTCTAGTGCCTTGTGGAGCCCAGTTAAACGTATATATATATATATATATATATATATATATATATATATATATAAATATATATATATGAATATATATATATATATATATATATAGATATGTATGTATATATAAGTATATATATGTAAATATATATATATATAAATATATATATCTATCTATATATATATATATATATATATATATATAAATATATATATATATATATATATATATATATATACATATATATATATATATATATATATATATATATATATATGTATGTATGTACATTTGTGTGTGTCATCAGCCGTGACTGGTCCACTATAGAAAAAAGCCCCCAGACATGCCACTTTATAAGATCGTTTTCTCTTCCTTTACAATCTCTAGGGACACATTCTACAATTCTTAATGTCCATCTATTGTCTGACATTCTCATTATATGTCCTGCCCATGTCCATTCCTTTTTCTTACATGTTAGAATATCTTCTACTTTAGTTTGCTCTCGTATCCATGTTGTTCTATTTATGTCTCTTATTGTTATTATTATCATCATTCTTTCCATAGCTCTTTTAAGTTATAATCAGCTTATGTTGTAAGGCCTTTAGTAAGGCTACAAGTGTCTGATGCTTAAGTTAATACTGTTAGGACCATCAGATTAATTAATTTCCTTTTTAGAAAAAAGACATTATATATATATATATATATATATATATATATATATATATATATACATACATAAATACATATATAATGAATACACAACGTCTCATCGGCGTCCAAAATCGAAGACAGCTTCTCCTCGGACAGATCGTCCTGCAGATAGTTTTCAGGATAACAGCAGAAATACATTTACTTTTCTCCATTAATTGTTTGGTATCGACATGTGTTTCGGATCACTTGTAGTCAGGACTACATTGACTTTAGGAACTACACTTTAATGTAAAGGTTATGGTGGTGAAAATTTGATCAAATTTTCACCATCATAACCTTTATGTTAAAGTATTGTCTGTCCTAAGTAAATTTATTCATTAGCGATCTCTAGAGTTTCGTCCGTAACCCTTATAGGTTGTCTCTGCATTTTCTTTGAACATTATCTTAGTTTTACTCATTTATTTTTAGTCCTACATTTCTGCTTTCTCTATTCAAATCTTCTATTATCTTTTGTAATTCCTCCTATGATTCACTAATGTCATCTGCAAATCTTAAGTTGCTAAAGTATTTCCAATTTATGTTAATTCTTATATTTTCCCAATCTAAATTCTAAAAACTTTTATGCATGCTGTGAATAATTTAGGAGAGAGGGGGTCACCCTTTCTAAATCATTTCTCAATCAGATTTGTTTTATTATCTCTATGTAGTTTCCCTATAGATATCGTAAAGATTTTCAATAAACAGAAAGACTGAGCCTTAACCAAGAGAGCAGGCAGGCTTTAAAAGCATGTGTTCAACAACTGACCATATCCATGTAATTAACCAGTTAATAGAAACAACAACAGAGTATGACTAGCCACCATGTATGGCATTTATAGACAATGAGAAAGCTGTTGATTCTGTCAAATCTTCAGCAGTAATGTAAGCACTTCAAGAATGAGAAATGAATGCATCTCAATGTTAGAACTCTAGAAGATATTCATCATATAAATACATCTCTCTCTCTCTCTCTCTCTCTCTCTCTCTCTCTCTCTCTCTCTCTCTCTCTCTCTCTCTCACCATAATTAATATTGTTTCAGAAGTGATTGGTAAAAATAAAATATATGAAATGGCATGCAATGAAAGTGTTCAGTGGTGTATTATTATAGTGATGGTATGGTATATAGGATGTAGGGTATAAATATACTATTAACACATTGTTTACTCATATTATCTGATTTGGTGTCAATAACCTTAGGGGTCAGGACACCAGAAAACTCCTAATCAATCGATCAATCAATCAAATTAGCTGGGCAAGTCGCTCGCTTCCAAACGAACCCCCTTCCCTGGTGACGATTGCTCAATGCTCATAGGTCGGAGTCTAGCTGCCGTCACCCTCCCCAAGGCAAAAGGAAATATTTCCTTTGCATTGACTTTTTGTATTATTATGATTTTATTTGATGTTTCATGACCTGATGTCCAATACCTTATAGGTGTTCCCCAGGTAACCTCTTCAAGAAATCCATTACTCTCGTTATGTGTTCAATCAGTCTTTAGCATATTTACTTCGTTATTTGTAGTTATGAAATTATTGTAAACACCTGGAGAACAAATGTATGAAATATTTTCGTCATAGTATTTTGTTTTTTAACTTCCACCAGAAGGAACTTACCATAACTACGAGACCTTTAAACCTCGAACATGTGGGGATGGGGTTGGGATAAAATCAGGTGGTGGTTAACGATGATGATGGAGAGGTGGTAATTGAGTGACCTTAATGTATGGCTTATCAACATTTGTGAAGTGATGAAGATGATGTGATGATGAAGATGGCAATACCCTTATTGATAACAATTAATATCAATGATTCCATGACATAAATCAAATTGTTATTCATTTATTATTTTTTACATGCAGTGTGGCATAAAATGCATCCAATTGAAATGATGGCGATGTTTAAAAAACTATTGCGGGTAACTCAACTAAGTTTTGATATATATGCAAATCCTATATTAGATTAGGATATCCTATAGTGTCTTCTCAGTCTAGAATAATTAAATATTACAATTGCTAATTTGTAGCCATGATGACTAATAAAAACATCGGTTACAAAACTTGGCGTGTAACATTTGTTTTGGGTAACATATACCTGTATAGTCCAGGCTAAAGATGTGGCTTGGGCTGTTTTTAGATATTCACACTAATTGTCCAAAGAATCGGTAACCAACAAATTTTATGGTCGCCGGCCTTTAAAAACCAAACCAAGATGCAAGAAAAGTGTAAGATCAAAATTATTGACTTATTTCTTCTGGTAACAAAGTAACAAAGTTTTCGTAATTAGGGATATCATTTTCAATAACTGGATTGTTAATTGTCGGAATGTGATGAGTCATATATTACTTACAAATAGCTTTAATCTTTACAAGCTGAACCGAAAACAAAACCTAAATAGCAGATAGACGGACAGCAATACTTAATAGCCACAATTCATGACAATGGTATCAACAAAGTTATGATTGACTTCGCTCGATGTTTCTTAAACATAGGTGCCTGTTCCCTTAAGAGGTGTGTGGTCGATTCCTAACCATATGAATATGAATAATTAGAACAAAACTATTTCGTTTTATTCGCAGATTTATTTTTTTTCCCGTGAAAACAGTAATACAGCATTTGTCCTAGAAGCAATTTTTCATTTAATACACATCAGATCCACTTTATATCATAGCATTTACGCGTTTTTTCTCTTGTATTTCGACACTTCAGGGGTGCAAGAATTTTATGCTGATTTGAAAAGGAGCATGCATTGAAAAAAGGTTAGGAACCACTGATCGCTATGAGCGTTCATGAAATAAAATAAGACATCTGTTCCTTACTGCTGTTACGATTCAATAAAAGGGAATATGCTGGGTGGGGGGGGGGGGGGGGTCAGTGAAGTAACAAACCATCCATAACCAAACCGCGATTTGATAAAAAAATAAAGAAACCACGTGACCAGGGACCGCCTTAAAATCAACCTATACCACACGTGGTTTAGGTTTGCTTGTGTTTTTAGGTAGTTATTGAACATCTTTGGAACTTGGGATTTTCCCCCAAAAGAAATGCAAATCCAACGCAAGCTTGCAAAGTAGTTATCGGTTTTGTGTGATCCTTGGACACATCCAAATACCATAAAAAAGTGTGTCCTTATCTAACTAATGGATACAGGTAGGAGAGAGAAGAGAGAGAGAGAGAGAGAGAGAGAGAGAGAGAGAGAGAGAGAGAGAGAGAGAGAGAGAGAGAGCAGCTGCTAGAATAATGCTAACGAGCGCTTTATCATTTTGACTTATATTAATTGGAATAGTCAGTTCCCACAGTATTTAAGGATATTCTATAGAGAAATGTATTAAGGAATAAAAATATATCAGTGTGATTATACCTTTCGATCACTATTATCGAAAACGATTGATTTCTTATAGGAATAAGAGATAAGACCTCTTTATCTCTCTAATGCATCTATATCTGTATCTATATCTATATCTATCTATATATATATATATATATGTATATATATATATATATATATATATATATACAGTATATATATATATACATATATATATATATATATATATATATATATATATATATATATATATATATCATTAATCATCGCATTTCTTAGAGTGCTATTGGTAATTTCTCTACCCCTCACATTCGAACCATCAAACGATGTCTTGGTTGTTTAAACGTCGGCCACCTTTCAGGGCAAGAAAAGCATGATCTCTCCAAGTCAGGTCTGGCCAGGCGACACCGGTTTTGTTGCTGGGTGTACATATATATAAAAATATTTAGCCGTCATTCTTAAGGGTCATGTAGTCTAGTATAAAGTAATTAACCCAGCAGCTTAAGTAAACATACGTACACTTCACGCATAACGACTGTTTTTGGGCTGATTAACTCAGCTTTGTGGTTTCACGTTTTCATGATAAGTCTTTGCTTATATCCAATTCTAAAGAGTCGAGCGTCGTTATAATTTACATTTTGATATTTTGCAGAATGGTTTTGAAAAGCAATTGATGAATGAAGAGAGAGATAACAGGGGGAAACGCCGACTGAATGAAAAGTTGTTTTGAATTTGCTTGTTTGAGTTTGTTTTCATATAGAGATTCATAGAAGGGACATCACAGGACTCATGAATGTAAAAGAGAGAGAGAGAGAGAGAGAGAGAGAGAGAGAGAGAGAGAGAGAGAGAGAGAGAGAGAGAGATTACCTCTGGAAAAACGATTACAAAAGAATTGAAAACATTCCATGATACGCTGTCTGTCAAAGAAAAGTTAATTAACGCAGAAATTAGAATAATTAGATTAATATGCAGGCGGATAAAAAAAATATAAATGAAAATGGAAGCGATTTCAACTTCATCAATTTTCCTTGATAATGGTAAGAT
>NC_090761.1:35229342-35231842 GCF_036898095.1 Palaemon carinicauda
CTTGATTGCTTTATTACGTTTGGAAACAACAATAATTCACTTTCTTATTTAAAAGTGTTATTGGAAAATTTCACAGTGATTTCCCAATAACGGTGAATAGAAATCGTGTGAAGTGTAAGTGTCATTTTCCCTCATTAGGAGGCATGTCTTCACACGAGCAGATTTTCCTTCAGTATCCTCATAGTTTCTATAAGCTGCTACATTGGAAACGTAAGGGTTAGCGGTGCAAGCAGCTAGTAAATCACTGCCGCCACTGCTGCTCGGAAATTCTTCCGAGCGGGCAACATGTAAAGGGCCTCGTTGATCATCAGAGCCAATAAAACTGCGCGGCATCAAACCGCTCTTGTGAGGCTAGCGTAATAAGATAACTTTATATGTATGCTACTTTAATGCCCCTAAGAAGGAAAATATTGAATGTATTATTTTTCCCGCTATTACACAATAGCCTGTATTGACATTATCCCAGCTTTATTTAATAGCAAAGACATCCAGTCATAAATCCGAAAGGGATTCATTTCCTGCTATTGCATATAAAACACACATTTGCACCATCCATTGAGCAATATATGACCTGCACAGAGGAAAGAAAAACGAAAACGAAAAGACAGAGGAAGCTAGATGCGTGGGTTTGATCTTTAATAGTATTAAACACAGATCCCAGACTTTTTTTTTCTAGCTAATGCTCTCATCAAACCCCCTCAGAGAAAAGGAAATAATCTGTTTAAAGGATTACGTATCCGCGAACTAAATTACCTTTCTCTCCCTTTTACAACAAAGATGATGTTATTACTATTCTTTGTTTCAGGAGTGAATAGCGAATTTTAACGTCGATCATAGAACTTGTTTGCAGTATTTTCTCCGCTTGTAATTTATCAAACACTATAATTTGTAATTAATATGACATTTAATCTTATTTTTCTACTTTACTGAAATGTGACAGTCAATCAACCTCATTAATGATGCTTTAATCTTGTCATCAAATAGTTTCTATTCTTTATTTAACCACAGAGAACTTCTTCATCGAATGCTGTATTATATCTCTCAACTTTTATAACCGAAAGTATAAAGACATCTTTAATGTTCAGTCATTTGAAAAATTCTTAAATTCATACTGTGACATCTGTCTTTGCCTTTCTCATTCTCCGTCAACATAATTAAGTGAATGCTTGATTAGGTTTCCGCCTTAGTCATAAAGACTTAGGAATGCTAATTTTCTCTACTTTATTAGTTATGAACTCAATGTTAATTATGTTTCCCTTTACAATGCTTTTTACTCTCTTAAAATTACATTGGTCGTCAAGAAGAGAATGTTTTGTATTTTGAAAATTATATATACCCATAGGAATCATATATATATATATATATATATATATATATATATATATATATATATATATATATATATATATATATGTGTGTGTGTGTGTGTGTGTGTGTGTGTGTTACCGTAAATATGCGAAATCCGGTATTATGTATAATTCCTAGTAAATTTGGATACTAACGGATACTTCAGTTTAAAATGCATAATCACTGAAAAATTCCAGTAAATATACATAATTCCTAAAATATCAGAAATTTTGCAAAATAACGGTTATGATCAGGGTTATTATACAGAATAACTCACTTTGACTCGAGGCAATGATAATTTACGTCATAGCTGTAAACATTCAGATCGTTACTACATTATAAGATTAGGTAAGTGATATCTCTCTCTCTCTCTCGGTTGAGATAAGTACTCGTAGTATGAAGCAATGGAAGAAAGGAATCAGTGGCTTTATTCGTCCCTCGTGAAGAATGAAGAGCGGAACAAGCAAGGAAAACATGCGGCTGGATGCAGTGAGAGGAATACGACATGATTCTCAAACGACCAATAGAACCTGAAATAGACAGTATTAAAAAGACCGCATGTTTTGCTCGCTCTTTTCTTTATTTTTCATTGAGTCCCTTCATCTGTTGCCTGAAGTGCAGCGGTAACATGTTCGCATGGCGGAAGAACGATCCCCGCCCGGGACCATGAGTTTAAGCTGTTTACTGGGGAGGTCACTGCTATGCTTCGGCACCACAGTGGGGGGTTGGGCTTGCCTGGCTTGATTACTGGTGAGTCTCTATTCTGATGAAAATGGAGCTGAAGCCAGACACCTTGAACCTTTAACTACGAGTGCTTGTCTCGACAAAACGAAAGATATTCCTTTATCTAATATCATAATGCCGTTATCATATAAATGTTTAGTATTATGAGGAGCTATTGTTGACTCTTTGTTGTTTCAAAATGTCTGATGTAATGAAATTAACACTGGAAGACACTACAGGGAAAACGGGTATGTGCCTTTCTTACATTTGTACCAAAGAAATCCTCCAATCTATTTATATAGCAACTGCAAAATTTGAAGAAAAAAAATTCAAATACACCTGTTAAAAGAAAACATTAATAAAAAGAAGTGTAAAAATAAAGACACACTATTTACGTATTTTTAAAGAAAATACGAACAGAGGGGTGACT
>NC_090761.1:35236842-35249342 GCF_036898095.1 Palaemon carinicauda
CATTGTTCTCTAATCTTAGGAAGTGCCTTAGCCTCTTTACCATGGTCTCCCACTATCTTGGGTTAGTTTTATTGCTTGAGGGCACACTTGGGCATGCTATTCTATCTTAGTTGTCTTCGTGTTTTTGAAGTTTATATAGTTTATATATAAAATTTTTATTCCAATGTTAGAATATTTAATTTTAACTATTCACTACTTCTCTTGTAATTTATTTTCTTTTTTACTTTCCTTACTGGGGTATTTTCTCTGTTGGAGCCCTTGGGCTTGTAGCATCATGCTTTTCCATCTAGGGTTGTAGCTTAGCTGGTAATAATAGTAATAATGATAATGATAATAATAACAATAAACTTTTTAGTTTATTTATAGCTTTTTTGGAATGTTTTTGTTCGCCCATAAAAGGTTAATTTAAAGATAACTTGGAAGAAGACTTTAAATCTTGGATTGTTTGAATTATCACATGAATAAATTCTCATACGTCTATTGCATATAAAAAAAATCTCTGTCCTTTTGTCAATAAATTTAGCAGTAGAATCAGCAAGATTTATGCCCTTGACAACATTGTTCTCAGCTGAATCACTTCGTCTCTGTCTCCATGACTCCGTTGTTGTTAGGAGTTCCAGCTGTGTTGTTTTCTTAACAACTTTGTTATCAGGAGGACCAGTTGAGTGTCGTTTATTTGACAACATTGTTATCTGCCCGGATGACAGGCTCTTGTTAATGAAGTCAGTGAAAGTATTTTTTTTTTCCTGAAAAAGAAAGGAATAAATAAATGAGCTTTATTTATTCGGTGAAAAATCGGTTGACACGAAGGAGGTTAAATGGCCATATTTCTTATTTTTACGTCTAATTTGTTTTTGTGTTTTGTATTGATCGTTCGTTCTCTTTCGACCAATGGTTAAAAAAAATGACGATCTTATTGATGTGTTATTTTGTAAATTTGAATAACTTAATTGGGAGAATGATTCATATTTACGCCAATAGCCGGACTTTTTCTTAATAAAATTAGTTTTACATACACAATCATGTATATCAGCACACAGTCATACATATAAATAGTCCCATTCGGAAATCATGAATTTCCGCCTGTACATGTATATCAGAAATACGAGGATTCACATATCCCTGAAAACCATTGCAACAACAAAAGAAAACACATTTCCATGCACACAACTCACATTCGTTGACACCAGAACTCTGCAAACGCAATGAATCTCAGACAAGTATCAAGCACAAGATATCGCTCAGTCAGATTCCCAAAATCAGAACAAGGAAACAAATGTTCCGCTTCCACAATGGAAGATATCGCGTAGTCACAAACACCCAAGGCATGGCTATTGATGCCACTCTGTCCTCAGACAAGATAAATGGGGGTTCTGGGTAAGAAATAGGGATGTGGTTGGATGGAGGATGGAATGAAGTTTACCCATTTGTACATACATGACCAGGGTTTCCATACGTACAATAATTATCGTACACGTACGATTATTTTGGGTCCGGTATGATGTACGATACATACCTTAGGTATATATATATATATATATATATATATATATATATATATATATATATATATATATATATATAAATAAAATGTGTTAATTAAACAATTATACTAGAATACCTTGAAATAAGTCATTATGTTACTCCTTAATAATGTTGAAAGTGTGTACGATAACTTTGGTTATAAAACGATAATTTTAAGGCACATGTACGATAATCCAGTGGAAATCATCTGGTAACCCTGCACGTCAGGTTTTACAATTTACGAAGGGTGGTCAAACTGATATGGAAATTCGGTGGTTAGGTCTTACGGTGTCATACTTTTTTTCTTCTTTCCCACCGTTATCCCGATATTAAGGGATCGGTTGCCGGATACGCCCTCTTCATTGCCTTCAATCAGAGGCACCTTCTTTAACCAAACCTCTTCTATCCATATCATCCTTCACCTTATCTCCCTATATTAGTTCTCTGACTTCCTCTCGATGTAATATGGACTGTAAGTTCATTTTGCCGGTATCTTTCCCAGAGGAGCAGTTCATTCAGAAATAAAATACGTTAATATACTGTCGTAAATATTTTAAAGGTAACTTGAATATGTATTTTAGAATACGTAATGTTTAGGGACATTTATAGATAGTAGTATTGGAGGGAGTGATGGAAGATCATTTCTCGAACATATTAGCACTCTTTACATTTATTGCATATTTTACTTGATTTAAGTGGCACTTTTGCTCTCCCCTCCAATTAACATCCTCGATTTCTAATTTCTCTTAGCGATCATTATTCCATTTTTATTTTTAGGTATTACCATTCGCTCTACTTACAAAATTTCTTATGGTATAATTACAATTTTTCGACAATTTATATTTTCTTTCTTTCCAGTAAATTACCTCTGTGTGTGCAGCTTATGCTTTCATTAATTGCCAGCCCTTCTTAATGCGCAGTTAATTTCTGCCTTAATGTTTCTTTTACGATTATTATACAACCGCATTTCTCTGTTTTAGAGTCGGATAAATAATTTGATTATTAACTTTTTCTATATTAACAACTTTTTTTTTTGTAGATCTAATTTGCATATATTGCAATCTGCATCTGTTCCTCAGGCTTTTATAGCGATCACTAATGGCTGATTTCATCCTTATTTAATATTTCCGTCAGTCATCGTCTGTGTATATCATATTCTAGTAATGGAACTCAATGTTCAATTTTTAAGAGAGATTTCTCTGTAGACGCATATACAATATCTACATGAGGTCTCCTGATTAAGTAGACATTGCTATTTATTACGCCTCTTATGGGAAAATTATCATTTCCACTGGAAAAAATGATAAAATGAAGAACATGTCTGTTTCATTAATTAGAAGGGATACTAAAATGTTAAATCAGTGCTACCATTTTGCTTATGATAAACTAAATTGAATGATCCTAACAGCATCCAAAAAAATACGGATTTTCTTTAATAATTAAACATAGATGAATAGTAATAGCTTTATAATTCATCCAGTGGGATATAAAGGACGCTCGGACAGGGATGAACTCACTATTAGGCGGCGTTTACACCAAGCGAATCGAATCGATTCAATTCATGGAGAATCATTTGACTCGAGTCATTTTGAATCGGTATAGTTCCAACCTACTGAATCTGATTAACACATCATTCAGTACCAAGGCAGCCTTCGAGGAGTATGGACGTCTTTGCTGTTGTAGAAATAGCATTGTTGTTGTGGCTGAGAAAGCGTAGACGGGGGCGGAGACAACGAATATGGGTGCATCCAATAAATTCTAGAAGATCTGAATTTGGGAGCTTTGGACATTTGTTCCCAGATTTGGTCAATAATCCGGAGAAGTTTTATGACTTCTTTAGGATGACCACAGAACAATTTAAGATGTTGGTTGAGTTGATGGGACCCTCATTCAAGAAGCAGAATACCAATTACCGTCTTGCAATTCGACCTGACTCGCCTTGACTGATGAAAAAATGGGACCGCGCGCATCAGTGATTCTGAATCGCCATGAATCTCCATGATTTGAATTGACTCGATTCGCTTGGTGTAAACGATTCCATTGAATTTAACGTGGAGAATCATGAAGAATCATGAATTGGGATGATTCTCCATGAATTGAATCGATTCGATTCGCTTGGTGTAAACGCAGCCTTAGTGTTCAAATTATTCAACGTACGTTTGAAGTTCATCCTCCTGTCTATGGCTTTTATCGTGCTAAAGAAACAATTACAAAGAATATTATGTTTAGCCTCTATATTATTAAACACTTGACTAATAAACTAACAAGGATTGGTCAAGAGTTACATGAACTAATAAAAGAAAATAATGATATTTAAGTTATAACATGAATTTTTAAAATTGTCACTTTGAATGTTCAAGATACACAATTCTAGATACAATTATCAACCGTTTTAAAATTGTAAAGAAAAATAATTATGTTAGAAATGTTGGTGAAAAAGATAAATTAGATTTTTATCGATCCATGCCTTTCTAGAAAAGTTAACATCAAACAGAAATGAATACTAATCTTTTTAATGGGGAGAACAAGTATTGTTACAGTTTCAACGGCCATTGTCTTCTGAGATATCTATGCTAAAAAAGAAGTATAGTCCATTGTTTTATTATCTCTCGTTCGTTTTGAAGAGATCTTTGTTAAGTTTCGAGTGAAACGCAAGTATTTATATTTTAGAGCTTTCAAGTCTTCTCACTCATTTGTTAAACATTGAAATTGAATTACAATTCTGTTCATAAGGACAAGGACTCCTTATCAGTTGAGAATATGTGTTAAAGATATGCATCTGTCATTTCTTGCAGATATTGTCAATATTTTCAGAAAGTCCAGCTAAAAAGAGATTTCATAACAACAAAGTAATACAAAACAATCAGTTTTTATGTGTGGACACAGATAGTCACCCTATAAATTGAGTTGCATGACAAATCGCTTCTCTGAAAATTTCCTAACTAAAATTCGATGTATTCCAATTTCATGATCTGAAAAATTTCCATGAAATTAAATTATAGGTCCTAAAATTTGGAATGATTAGATAAATATAGTTTTGAAGTCGATTGAAACTTGAAACCCACGAAGATTAAGAATGGAGTAATTGAATACATAACTACATTCTTTGACTTTGATAATCACGATGTAAAGTCATTTTTTTAAAGGAATATATGAAACCCTGAAGTATTAGATCGTAGTTGCTTTTTGCTCTCATCGTTGTTTGAAGTTATTATAGGTACGATTGTAAACTAGGTAAACTTACAACGTTTACGTAGTTTGTATGGGATAGAATGGTAAGAAAATGGTAGGAAAACCTAGATACAAGTAAGTCTTGAAAAGAAAAAAAACGTTCAAACTAAGAAGCCATGGAACAAAGAAAGAAAGGATGCTGGGTTGATATTATGACAGAAATACCTAAAAGAAGCCTGGATTTCTGAAGTATAAGATCAAGTTTAAAGGTTCAAAGGCCTCTCATGAATGGCAGAGGCAAAGGACAGTGATATTGCCCTATCAAGCAGAATAATGCCCTAGAGACTGACCATATATCATATGATCAGCGCCCAAGCCCCCTCTCCACCCAAGCCAGGACCAAGGAGGGGCGGGCAATGGCTACTGGTGACTCAGCAGATAGACCTATAAGCTCCCTCAAACACCCCATCCTTAGCTCACAAGGATGGTGAGGTTGCAGCGTCCAAACGAACTAACGAGTTTGAGCGGGACTCGAACCCCAGTCTGGTGTTCACAAGTTAATGAGTGGCATTGTAAATATAAAAGGGGGTTAAATTTGTTTCATTGTATGAAATAACTCTAGAACTGTAACATTATACTTTTGCATAGATCTGCATGCTAATTTACTTATTAATGTTTCGATTGGGCCAGTAAACGCTGCCTCTGCTTCCCTTTGATTACTGTAACGTTACTGTAACGTTCTAGGTACCATCATGCTACAGAAATCTAGGAGACTGTTGTCTTAAAGTAACTGATACCACAAGGGGTTTAGCATTTAATGGAATTTGCCCGAGAGAACGATTGTACGAGAAAAGGAAACACTATATGTACAAATATATATTTATGTAGATATTTGTATATATATATATATATATATATATATATATATATATATATATATATATATATATATATTATGTATATATATATATATATATATATATATATATATATATAATATATATATATATGGTGTGTGTGTATATATATACTGTATATATATAATTTTGTATATATATATGTATATATATATATATGTATATGTGTGTGTGTGTCTGTGTGTGAGCAGTGTGTATTGTTTTATATATATATATATATATATATATATATATTATGATAAAGAATCTTATGAACAAATAACCCACGCGTAGAGAGAGAGAGAGAGAGAGAGAGAGAGAGAGAGAGAGAGAGAGAGAGAGAGAGAGAGAGAGAGAGAGAGATTATTTTGGAAAATGTACGATACACATAGTATCGAACACAAAATGAGGCGATTTTGTGACTGCTGTCAATAATTCTGCTGGTTTTTCATTTTCGGCTTAAGGAACTTCAGATATTTCTTGGGCAGAGCAATCAGGCTGGCTGCTTTACAATTGCTTGAATCGAGACTGCAGTTCAAGGCAAAATTCGATATACCCGAAAGCTGCTTTTGTCCGTTGTTTCTCAAATCGGCTCAACCTGGTTATTAATGATCTCAATAGTGTTGCATCAGTCAGCAATAGTATAGGTGTTGTTAAATCGATCATCTCATTTTCCGTGATATTAAAAGAAAAAAAAAAAAAGCTTTGGTTCCAAATATTCCTCGCTTATTTAAAACATGCTGGGCCTCCAAATATAAAAGCATTAGAATTTGTTGGGTATTTTCAAGATATTTTCATATACAAGCATTTTCAAGACCGGAAACTGGGACTAGTCAACAAACTACACATCAGTTATTTTGTGCTTCTATCTCACCTACATTTTCGTTTTGATTTATTATAATATCCTTTTATTATTCCCTTCTTGAATCAGTCTCCCACCCACTTCAAGCAGTTTAACTTGACATCATGTACAGGAGTACATTCACACGTTGTTAAATATGATAATAATGCACCACAAAAAAGCAGGAGAGCCCTTCAGTGTAGATGTTTTCGAGAAGGTAGCCTTGCTTACAGAATGATAAAACATTTAACTCGCTGCACCGAAGCAAAGTAGGAGATTAATCGAAGCTATTTACAAATAACCAATGTAGAGGAGTATTTTCAGCTGACTGTGTATATTCCATTCACTTTGACCCTCTTTTACTGCATCCTACAAAAATAGATAAGATAACGCATATTAACTACATTGAAAGACTGCCTACCGTTAACCAAGTGTATCAGATTGACAACTTATAGGTTGATGCATTTAACTGATATGATTACTTGGCTGTATCATCAGACGACCTAAGGCCTAAGCAATCAAGAATTCGCTGAATAATTGCAACGTACTGAGTTTTATCCAGCCGGAAGCCATGCCTAACTCATTCTTTTTACTCTGCCAGTAACATGCTTGAGATGTAATATGTCGGATGAACTCTCCAGGTTATGCATGTTGCCGTGTTACTGCTTGGGGTTTCTGGTTAGCTACAATGTAATCCAGAAAACTTAATATTTGAGTTGTCGTTTACTGATTTTATTTTCTATTGTTGAGCATACATGGAGACAAAATCCATTTGAGCAAACAGATTTCATGAAAAATGTAGTTGAAGAATAGTGAGTAACTTTTAGAAATATTATTACTTTTGAATACATAACTTTGTTTTCTTTCTTTTCTACAGCATATTCTTTCAGTTTAAGTAAATTCAAGATATTCTTGCTATATTGTATGATATTCGTAGGCATTATATAGGCCTAGCTACGTTATTCTCTCAAGAAATGCTTGATTTCAGTTGAGCAGTGCATGGAACTATTGAGAAAAGTCAAAGTAACTATATGTATTTTTTTTTTCTTTTGCGCATCTTGCTTCCCTTAAATTATTGGCATTGGAATTCCATTGCATATATTACACACACACTAACACACACACACACACACACACACACACATATATATATATATATATATATATATATATATATATATATATATATATATAATATATATATATATTGTGTGTGTATGTGTAAATATTGTATACATATAAAATTGAGACGCTGATACTATTTTTGGAATTACCTGCTAGGTGAAAGGATCAAAAGTGTTTGTCTGGTTTTTACCAGAGTTTATTCGTGTACATTTAAAAATTTGACCAAACCCTTCTAGGAAAATATGCAGCTGGCGCAGCTGATGTATTCAAACTGATCCAATCGTTCTTTGATCACTATGCGGTGGCATGGGAAGTGATTATATCTACAGTATGTGTACGGAATGGCAAAAAAATCTGGATATTTTGCTATGGTTAAGGAGGTTAAGGAGAACGCTCCAGTTATGTTCAACACAAATTGTGTTTTATATACGCAAGCTTTAACATCCAAAACTTGCAGGAAAAACTTGACGAAGTAATGGGAATAATTGCGCAAACTTCATACGGGAGGTGCATTAAATCATTGTCTAAGAAATTCTGTTATTAAGATGTGCTTGGCCTTGAAGGTGTTTTCGCTCTTGTAAGAGCAATTCAGTATGCTATCCTTAAATTCCTCAAGCCATAACAATCATTCGAGCGAATAATTTTAAAGATGTTTGTTTATTGTTAGCCCTGGATGTTTATCTAACATTTTCATTCTCCAAAACTTCGTAATATCATTGGTGGAGGTGGTAAAACAGCACTGCAGAAATAATTCAAGAAGCCAGGAACTCTTTGTAAGCCCTAAAAACAACTTTTGAGGTTTACTTCTCAAATATTGATGATCTTAGCTTAGGATTAGTTTGTATCCTATACCAAATTTTGTTTGATATATCGAGAATAATAGACAATGCGTAGACAAATAATAATTTCATTGACTTTCAAGTAGACACAAGATATAAGACTGATTTTGAACGAGTTGGGATGGATGTCAGGGAGTTTTGGTTTGGGCAAATCGCAGTTTACCTAAACTTTGCAGTGAGGATAAGGAAATATTTTGGCTCCCTTCACGTTAGAATATATTTTTGAAATGGGATTCTTTGCATTATCAAATTTGAAATTTAAGGGGAGCAATCCGCTTAGGATGTTATATGACATGCAAGTAGCTTTGTTTTGTATAATGCCCACCCACACCAAATATCAAATATCTCCTTATATATATATATATACATATATATATATATATATATATATATATATATATATATATATATATATATATATATATAAGTAAGATTCTGTGTTGTACAGTCGGGATATTGAAAAAGATGCATATGTAAGTTTGTGTACTACTTTTTTTGTAATAGTTAAAATAGAAAACAACTGAAGGAAGTAGAATTGCTTATATATAATCTGAAATGGCTGAATATAAATTGTATTTTAATTGTGCTCTTTTTAAATAGATATGAATATTATAAATGCATAGGATTTTTCATTTTGTCTTATTCCTAGCTATTCATATTTTTAGTAAACTCAAGGTATTGTTGTTTTTGGAAATCATGCTGTCAACTAATGACTTCTGATGGTAAAGATTTCGACATTCAAATGGCAGGGGATCATATTGGCAACCCTAATGGGGTGGGGGGGGGGTTGGAAGCTGGCCAGTTGGTGTGTCGGGAATCATCAAAAGATTAAGAACTTCTGAGCTAAAAGCGCAAGGGATGCAGTGCGTAGGATGTTTCAGACTGAGTGTGGAGTGAAAAATTGCTGACCACTGAGACATTTCAGTTGCCTACATATTTATAAACCCACTCTCTCTCTCTCTCTCTCTCTCTCTCTCTCTCTCTCTCTCTCTCTGTCTCTCTCTCTCTCTCTCTCTCTCTCTCTCTCTCTCTCTCTCTCTCTCTCAATATATATATATATGTATATATATATATATATATATATATATATGTGTGTGTGTGTGTGTGTGTGCGCGTGCGTATATATGTACAGTGCACGTATATACACATACACTATATATATATATATATATATATGTAGATATATATATATATATATATTATATATATTATATATATGTGTATATAACATATATATATATATATATATATAATATATATATATATATATATATATATATATATATATATAGTCATTCATATATTAAAGAAAGAAAATGAGGAACACTTCGTATTTCTTCCATAATCACCCTCACATGGGAGAAATAAAAACGATATTTGAAATTATATTTTGCAAATCACGCAGAAAACCTTTTTACTATTTTATTTTGAGACAAGAATTTTTTGGTTAGCAGGCAAGTCTTACAACATTGATACCGCTGAACTCTTGACCCGGTCCACGACTGGGCAAGATTTATACTCCGCGGTAGTAAGAATATTGCCGGAAATATGACATTGGGCATGAATTATTACCTCGCTGATATTTTCTTTAGTGGGGGGGTTGGGGGAGATCAGTTGAAGGTGTGTGGTTGTTATAGGTTTCAAGAACTTTAAGGTCTCTTTAGAAGTAAATTTTGAAAAAAAAAAAAAATGATTGGTGCTAATTATCTATTTAGTAGCTATATTACATGGTATTTTGAGCAAAATGCTATGATTAACTTATTGTTGAATTCTAACCAGTTTTCTTAATTCAATCCTAACCAACACTTGCACAACGTCTTTACAGCAGTGTGCCCATCAACATCAAGTGCTGCCATAGACTTTCATAACAGCCACCATGTCATAGTTTCTCTAATAACTTCATCGAATACTATAATTTCGATCACTATGAAAACTAAGCGTCGTGGAAATACTTGTTAGCCTCCCTCGTTTACCTCAGCTAAATAGCGTTCTTCACCTCGATTCCTCGGTTTTTCATGTCGATACCTTCCATACATTAAACTGCAATTACACCTAAAAAGCAATAAAACCATCATCAGCCAGTTTTTTGTTCAACCAACCTCTATTATTTTCATTAAGCTTTCTATCCTCTAATTATTTTAGATTAGAATTTACAGTAGAAATCCCAATTTCAAAATTTCCATCAAAACTGTACAGTATGCAATATACTAAAACCAAATTTTCACTGCAGATAGACTTCACTAATTTGCAATATCTCGAACAAAATAGATAACTGCGACATAAAATCATAAATCAACAAAATAAAACGTCCGCCTGATCATAATATTATCTTCAACAAGATTTTTTAGTTTCTACTTGATCCAAGTACTTCTAACTCACTGCGTATTTTACTTATTCTCAACACAAGTCTTAGGCTGCAAGAACTTAAAATAATTTTACTGTCTCCAGCTAACTCCAAAACCTCAGCTAAATCTTTGTAGCCTAAACAGACTGTTTCCCTTTACGAAATTCATATCCACATATTCCTTTGGTAAAAACTGCAATAATTTCAGACGCTTTTACATTCATCAGATTAATCCAGGTTATTTTTAAAAACGTATCATTTCAGCAAATTTATCAGTTCGGAAGCTACGGTACCTACAGTATATAGTAAATAATTTTATCTTGTAAACCACTGACAAACCATAATTCCTAATCACTGATTCCGTATCGTCCCGGTTAATTTATATACTCAATAAACCCATCTCTTCATATACTCAATAAACCGGTTGAAAATTTTTTTACAATAAACAAATTTTATCTTGTAAACCACCGACAAACCATAATTCATAATCACTGATTCGGTATCGTCCCGGTTAATTTATATACTTAAACCCATCTCTTCATATACTCAATAAACCGGTTGAAAATATTTTACAATAAACAAATTTCTCCAAAAGCCACCCCACATAAGATACAGCCTAATGAATTTCTTCAAGGTTAAAATTTACTGAAGGGGCCATATGCTGGTAGCAAGTAATTCGATTTTGGAGAGATAGAAACAAAACTTTTGGGAAGAAGGTGCTTTTTGGGTTGGTAATTGGTCAGCTTTAGTGTAAGATTGTTATTTCTAAGTTCCCTTGGTTTTATTTATCCATCTTGGTTGGTTAGATAATATGCTGAGCTATGCTCATGATCTTCCTTTGCTTCAAGAAAATTAGATGATCAGTTTTATAAAATGAAGGTTTGCCATTAGGTAATTTTTTTTATTAATATTGTCAGTAAAACTGATTCATAGCGACTCGGGGTATTAAAGATCTGTTCCTAGTTTAGCCTTTAATCAGAATAAAGATATAATGGAAATATTAAACCTGTATGATCTATTTCATAAACAAAATAAAAATTACAGATAAAAGGAAGAAAAATGAAAAGAATACCGCACTCAGGATGAACATTCATTTTCCACATGAATGATAAAATCATCCATTCTTACCGAGCAAAAGAATGCTTAACCACCGGTATATTTCAGAGAATAAAAGATAAAACGTCAATTCTTTTTCTCTTTTGATCATTGAAAATGACTCATAAATATCACAAAATGCAACTCATTTCACTTTTTTTTTTCTCTCTGTCTTTTTGCCAGCGCAGCATACGAAGTCTCCTCTCATTCAGAGAATATTACGAATAAAACGTTGGTCATTAACTAGGCCTTTTTCAAAAAGCCTTTTGTATCAGAATAAGAAAAATTCATTTCTGTAACAATGAAAATGTTACAATGTTATGTGCATTCCGAATTTCCGAGTCTTTTTTTTTTTTTTTTTTTTTTTTTTTTTCCCCGACTTTTGCAGCATTAGATTTTTTATACAATATATCTAATATTTCTCAGGTTAACAATGGGTTTCATCATAATTATATTATAACTTGTATACTCGAATGAACATCGGTTTTTTGTTGTATTTTGATCTACTAGTTCTTTATTCCACCGTGGTTGACGTGGGATTCATAACATGATTATTAATTTGTGCTTGCATGAAATGGTTTTCCCCCTTTGTTCAGAAGAGTTAATTCTAGTTTCTTTCGTTCGTTCGCCGCTGTTTGCTTGTTTGCAAGTTTAAACTAATGCAT
>NC_090761.1:35254342-35256842 GCF_036898095.1 Palaemon carinicauda
ATATATATATATATGTATATGTATATATGTACGTGTTTGTGTCTACACACAAATATATGATATACAAGTATTAGAGTAGGAGTTATATGAGTTTAATTACACTCTCATTGGGAAATTCAAGGAGAGCTTTATTAGATTTAGTTTTGGGTGTAGTATCCAAATACTGTATTGAGTGCTTACAAGCCCAAATTTTTGACACTTTTGAGATATTTTCAAATTTTGGTGTTTTGACCCTCATCAAGCTTTTTCGCATTTTGATAATCATTTTTCTGTATCAATTAATCATAAAACTAAAATATTTTTAAGAGTGAAAAGGTACAATGAGTCTAAAAGAGCAAAAAAAAATTGGCTACCATTGATGATTTTTTTTAGTAAATGCAATAGTTGTATTATTCACATAAAAATAATTGACGAGTAAGTTAGATATAAGAAGTAGATGAAGTTGAAGTCATCCTTATCATTGTCACTGTCATCTGAATCTTAATCATCTAATAAGTTTGAATCCTCATTGACATCGTCATTGTCATTTTTGTCAATTTCCAGAGAATCCGACAGCTGAGGTGCTTCAAACCAATTTGGCCCTGTCATGCTATGGAGATCTTTCAATCCGTGCTCCGAGGGCAACTTCTTGACAGGCTTAAATTCATTTACACATTTTAACATCCTTGCAATGAACTTTGCTCGCTCAATGTGCTGGAAGCATTGATATACTTCCAAACTTTTTACTTTTCCCAGAGGCTCCGCTTTATCTCTTGGCATAAACTGTTTCAAGTATATTTTTTCTAGCTCCATTGTGAAACTATCTTTTCCATATATTGAATATACAAGTTGTTTTAGTGCAGCTTTGGTAGCAGAGCTAATATTAGCAGAACTGTCTAAGTCTACTAGGGCTTGAAGGGAGTGAAGGTATTTCAAAGCAATTGAGAGTGATCTAGTTTTCTATTTGCCGAAGAAACAGGAATTGTAATCACATCTTGTGATGGCATGGTGTCCTGGCAAAGCAATGCAGAATGTGCCATTTATTTCACCAAGCTTCTCGAGCGGGGTTCTGAAATTCTTATGTTAACAATTTGCCAAATATTGTTGTGAGCATGTCACATTTCCAGGAGAATTTCTGTTGCAGGTCTTCATTTCTGCAATAATGCAAGAGAGTAATCACTGCATCCATGTCATCACAGCGCATTTTCACATGCAAAGACTTATCACTTGTTTTGTTAAGCTGAAAGATGTGAAACACCATCCTTGTGTCAGCTTCACTGTGGTCACAGTCATATAAAGGAATGCCCTGTCGTGTCAAACTGTCACTATGGTCTACAGAAAATTCATAGCATTTTTTTCCATAAGCTACAATTACTCATTGAACAGGAAGGGAAGGAAAGTATCTTTGAACTGTGATTGTAATAGGCACTTTGAAAAATTGGTTGGCCTTTTTAGGCTAGTACCAGTGATGCTGATAAGTGTCAGTATCTCCCCGAATTTGATGTGCTGAATCTTTGATAGTGCCCTGAGTATTATCATCACACACACACTTCGTTGCTTGTAGCTGTACAAATCATAGCAAGGAGAGCTTTGGCAATTCCACCATAAGTAGAAGGAAAGTTTTCAATCATTCTGATCAGGTTCAGTAGGCATCAAGACTGATGCAACAAATTGCAAAATTCATTGTACGTTCTTCATTTGACACTCTCGTGGGGCTGCCAATTAGTATATTTTATTACAATTATTGTCATCATCTTTATCTGATAATATGTATCAAAGATTAACTGTGGACTCACAGAAGGTATTTCTTTAGCAAATAGTCATTGTTAATTCAATAAATGTTCATAAAAGAACAAACAAAGAAAGTCCCCGTAGAAACAATTGCGGATGCTCTACGTTTGTTAACGAGAGTTTAACATTGCTTGGCAGCAGATATAGAAGATGACAATAATTGAATATAATATACTAATTGGTAATCCCACGAGAGTTTCTAAAGCAGATTCATAACTACTGTTCCACTGTGTTCGTCAGGTGTTTGCAACTACGGCTGATGCTGTGGCGCCTGGGTCAAGCCCATCCCTTGGTATGCACTGGCTGGCGATACGGGTATTACAGTAAATTCCCCCCCCCCCCCTCCTATTATCTCACGACTGATGATTCATAGGTTGGGTAAATTTAAAACTTCTATCTTAATGAACTTCCCAAGTTTAGTGGATGCATTACCTCTTTTCAACTATACTGACCCTGTTTGAGTTTCAAGGTCTTCTTGTAGAAGTGTCTGTGGTAGGATTTATGATGTTATGGATCCCTGGCAATTAAGTCTACTGATCCATTATTCCTCTAGAAGTCTGAGTCATTAAATATCTTTACATATTGCCTCACTGTTCTTTAATATGATTCATTAACAATTGATATCAAGTGTTTGAACTGAATACTAAGTCCACGTCCTACTTGACTCCTTTCTTGTTGAAGAAAATACATTTCTCTTCAAGAATGCCAGTGATTGATTTGGTCCTAACAG
>NC_090761.1:35261842-35294342 GCF_036898095.1 Palaemon carinicauda
TTGTTAACCTCAGAAACCACCTAAATATAAGTGAATTTTAATAAAAATAACGTAACGGATATGTTTTCTGTGTTGTTTATCCACCTTTTCAGCAAAGAACGGTAGATCTTCAGTAACAATGAATAAAATAAGAATTTCCAAAATGCTTGGCTTTATGTGTGCAGCTAACAAAGATAATTGTAATTTCTCAATTTTCTTATTACTGGAGGCATAAGAAAATCTTGAATGTACTACGGATTTTTTCCTTCCTAAGTTTCCTTGTGGTGCTCATTAATATATCTAAATACAATATGGAATTTATTTTTCTCAGCGACTGCGGATTATTTCTTTTAAATAACGAACATTACAAATTAAGTTTTTCTGTGACGTCAACATTGACAATTATTCCTAAAACGGGTCTTTAGAAGTAAATGCTCATTATTTTTCTTTATTTTAATTTTTATAAGAGGGTCTTAGTATGAAGAAACTATCTTGCAAGGAGAGAAAGATATTAATTTGACGTATACTGTAAAGATGTAGAAAAGGCTTCCGTATGATAGACGACTTTCAGTGCGCTGGAATGGTCTTAGAATGTAGGTATTGTCTTAGTGCAAATGAAATCCTAATTAGAGTTTAATGGTCATGCCTTGATGTACAGTAATACAACGCAGGGTTATTACCTAAATATGTACAAAGACCTTTGCTATATTGGGAGGTCCTTGCTATATCGGGAGGCTCTGTATATGTAAAAATGATTTTAGTTCATAAAAGATATAGAATGTATGAAAAGTGAGAATGCGTGTAAGCATGAAGTATACACTTCAGAGTTTGAGCAGCATTGCCAGGCGTATATCTACTAGGTCTCTCCGTCTCATGGAGTAATCTCACCCTGGTGAGAGGAGATACCCCGATAGGTGTACTCGGAAACCACAACTGCCGTGCTGTAGTTAGGAAAAGGGGAGGGGTAAGAAGGGTTGAATGAATGTTTATGCATACAAATCTATATAAATTATACAGTAAGCTGTCAATTTCGAGGGGTAGATTACACTTATAATAACAATGATAATAATGTCTGTTCTCCCAGCATCAGTTCCATTTAGGAATATCGGTTGTTACAATGATAATGATAAAATATTGCAATTGGCATTCTATCGAGCGGATCATCGCTAAAAATAAACAAATTTATTCATAACATGCGCCCTGACAAATCCTTGGACGTATTCGCCGAGCAAATAAACTCGGAGGGAATGAACCAAATGAATTATACAAGTTTTCTCTTCTGTGTCTCGCTCCGTAAAGCAACATCCATTTCCCCCTAGTCTTTCCTCCCCCGTCCCCCTCCCCCTTCCCCCTTCCCCCTCCCCCTCCCCGAATTCCCCAACCCATGTGAGGGAAAAAAGAGGACATCAAACATTTAGCTAGAAAAAATTGTTTAGGAAAGTTTTTAATGCTCTCTCTCTCTCTCTCTCTCTCTCTCTCTCTCTCTCTCTCTCTCTCTCTCTCTCTCTCTCTCTCTCTCTCTCTCTCTATTTTTGTGGGAAGAAAGTTGGTTGCTTAAATAGTGTAAGGGAGATGGTCGAACTGAAAAACGTTATTAGATTTATGCAGGGTTTACTATATATATTCAGAAGAAGCAAATTTATGTTCTTGTACTAGACCTGAACGTATGAGTGTATGCGTGCACGCGCGCATTTGTGAAAGTATATTTTACTTGTGGGTAAAATGTTAGGTGGGGGATTTTAGCAAAGTCGGGTCAGGGTCCGGGTGGAGGTGCCTCTATGCAACTATTTGCAGATTCCCACATTTGGGAGCGAGCCTGTCCGTTTCCGGTGACCAAATTCTCATGGGAAATAAAGGACTTTTTTTTTTATTTGTGTCTGTTGTGCAGAAATAACTGGACATGAAAGAATATCTGGGAAGCCATAATGAAGGTTTGTGCGAAATTACTTTATCTCGTAAACATGTAGGCCTAGCAATAGATATCTTGCAAACATGGAGAAATAAGACAATGCTACTAATATCGTTCTATTGTTTCATGGATATTTATGAGAACGACGATTACACCTCATGGTTTTGTTTTGTCATTTTAGTAGCCAAACTTCTTCTATCTTTATCTGTCGTCAAATCTGAGGTTTTCTGTATTTGGTGACTTTTCGTCCAGTCGCATTGTCCATAGTTTTGTGTGTGTGTGTGTATATATATGTATGCATATGTATATATATATATATATATATATATATATATATATATATATATATATATGTGTGTGTGTGTGTGTGTGTGTGTGTGTATACTCTTTTGGCAAAATCTTTCTCTTAAGCAATTTTAATGAATTGCTTGAGCACTCATGGCATCAATTATTTTGGCAACAGTTTTCCAGCTATACCAGCCAATAAGTAATCGCTTTGTCTGGGCATTGATATACACACACACACACACACACACATTTATATATATATATATATATATATATATATATATATATATATATATATATATATATATATATATATATATATGGCGTCCTGTCTGGAATGAGTGACCACAATTGGGTAGAAAGGACAAAAGAGGGTTGGACTAAGATTCAAAACTAAAGATTAAAAACTTTAGCTTGAGGGAATGCAGATGTCAAAGGAATGGTAATACGATTACAAATGTAAGAGCGCATTGAGGTAGATATTTTCAAACTTGTACTCGAGAGGACTGGATATAAGTCCTTACTAAGGTCAGATAGGAATTTACAAGGGCAATCTGTTTCAAAGGATTTGTCCATTGAAAAGTGTAGGAATTTAATTCAAGCGTTTGCGAGTAGCCTCTTATACAAGTGGGTAATCTATAGGGTAGCGGATTTAGTCGATAACACATGTTTTCAGGGATGTCTAATGCTATATGCCGGAGACAGAGCACCTGGGCAGCTTAAGGAATGGTCATTTTATGAGACAATACACCGCATTTTAAAACAGGTTAATCTCCCTCGGGATTTTAAGATTCTAGCGTTGCTCAAGAAAGCAATCTAATATAGAGCGTGGTCGTCGGTTAATCTAGCAATTAGCCATACGAATTATTATTATTATTATTATTATTATTATTATTATTATTATTATTATTATTATTACTAGCCAAGCTACAACCCCAGTTGGAAAAGCAAGATGCTATAAGCCCAAGGGCTCCAATAGGGAAAAATAGCCCAGTGAGGAAAGAAAATAAGGAAATAAATAAATGATGAGAACAAGTTAACAATAAATCATTCTAAAACAGTAACAACGTCAAAACAGAAATGTCCTATATAAACTATTGACAACGTCAAAAAGAGATATGTCATATATAAACTATAAAAAGACTTATGTCATATCGAAGTACAACATACTTAAAGAGATAGGGATTGAAAAATTATTAATTTTGATATCAAACACAGATATATGGAACTGAAGATCATAGGCATGCATTTCAGTTTAAACCGAATAGTATAATACAGTTAATAGTTATGATGATTAAGAATATAATTTTGTTAGGAGCACACTGAACCTAAGGTTAATAAACATGGTTTAAGCATCCAAGATTATTTAATTCAATACTTAGCATGTGAGAGTTTATCTTATTTCTCGATTTTGTTCAAAATCTCTGTAGGATTTCAAACAGTTAAAAATTTGCTCTTTATCATATAGATGAGGTGTATATGTGTGTATATGTGTACAGTATACAGCATGTATAATGTCCTTTGACTGGCCAGAAAGTATTACATTGGACCCTTCTCTCTGGTTACGGTTCATTTACCCTTTGCATACACATACACCGAATAGTATGGCCTATTCTTTACATACTCTCCTCTGTCCTCATACACCTGACAACACTGATATTACCAAACAGTTCTTCTTCTCTCTAGGGGTTAACTACTGCATTGTAATTTTTCAGTGGCCACTTTTCTCCTGGTAAGGGTAGAAGAGACTCTTTAGCTATGGTAAACAGTTCTTCTAGGAGAAGGACACTCTGAAATCAAACCATTGTTCTCTAGTGTTGGGTAGTGCCCTAGCCTCTGTACCATGGTCTTCAATGTCTTGGGTTAGAATTCTCTTGCTTGAAGGTACACTCAACCACACTAGTCTATTTTATTTATCTTCCTCTTGTCTTATTAAAGTTTTTTTTATAGTTTATGAAGGAAATATTCA
This sequence comes from Palaemon carinicauda, assembly GCF_036898095.1. Classification (NCBI taxonomy): domain Eukaryota; kingdom Metazoa; phylum Arthropoda; class Malacostraca; order Decapoda; family Palaemonidae; genus Palaemon; species Palaemon carinicauda. The sequence goes on from NC_090761.1 coordinate 35,265,988, forward strand.
TTTTAATGTTACTGTTCTTAAAATATTTTATTTTTTCTTGTTTCCTTTTTTCACTTGGCTATTTTCCCTGTTGAAGCTCCTGGGCTTATGGCTTCCTGCTTTTCCAACTTGGGTTGTAGCTTAGCAAATAATAATAATAATAATAATAATAATAATAATAATAATAATATGTAATAATATATATATATATATGTATATATATGTGTGTGTGTGTGTGTGTATACATACATATTTATATGTATATATAGCTACACTGATTTTCGGGTTAATCTCAAGCTGAATGTCTATTTTATTCTAGCATATTTTCTAAAGTACAATTTACCCCACAAGAATATTAGATGAAGGTACTGTATCGGAAATATAAAATTACAGTAAATTACTATACAGCTGTTTTTGCATATTAATGACAATATTTATAATTTATAGAGGACAATACTTTCATTTGTAACATGTTTGTAATACCTTTACCTTTGCCTATTTTTTAGAATTATTATCATTATTATTATTATCACTAGCCAAGCCACAACCCTAGTTGGAAAAGCATGATGCTACAAGCCCAAGGGCTCAAATCGGGAAAAATAGCCAAAGTTGGGAAAGGAAATAAGGAAATAAATAAATGATGAGAATAAATTAACAATAAATCATTCTAAAATCAGTAACATCAAAACAGATATGTCCTATATAAACTATTAAAAACGTTAAAAACATATATGTCATATATAAACTATAAAAAGACTCATGTCAGCCTGGTCAACATAAAAACACTCATTCATTGAACTTTTGCATGATGTACGTGATATACCTAATTTAGCAGAAATGCTATACAATTGCATGAATATTAAAATTTTGCTATTTTAAATAGCGGTCCACTTGTATATGCACACCTTATTTAAATGTCTATGAAAAGTGGCAAGGAGAATGAGTCGTTGGTCTGTGTTGTTACCAATAATTTCTTTGTTTCTTCGTCCATGCTAATTTCCTTGATGTTAATTTGCATTTTCATTATTCCTATCTTTGCTGCTTACCAATTCACACGATCCCTGGTCCTCTGAATTCTGATGTGCAGCGTTCTAATTTACGTGCTGTCAAAGTATGGAAATAGATTCTCCTCATTTGGAGCGTTTTCGTGCAGAACATCCATCCGTTGTTTTCGCTTTTGTGCCTGTTGAGTAGTCAAGGGAAAGCGGATTCTCGGTAGGTTTACGTGTGCCTTATGTGTATTATACTAGAAAAGAACTTATTTGTTCCTTTTGGGAGTGAATAGTAATCATGCAAAGCCTTGTTTAAGTTGCTGCTCCTGGTAACTCATTATGAAGTATGACATAGCGTGACTTCTATGATTATTCTTGGTGGTATCGCAAATTAAGTTGCATTATTATTGCATGCAAATGAGAAATTTTGATAGTAAGTATTCATAGCTGCAAGAATAGTGTTTTAATTCTTAACGGATATATATATATATATATATATATATATATATATATATATATATATATATATATATATATATGTATAATTATATATATATATATGTATGTGTATATTTATATATATTTATATATATGTATAATTATATATATATATATATATATATATATATATATATATATATATGTGTATATATATATATATATATATATATATATATAATCAACCAGTAATTTGCTTTTCGTTTGCTGAAACAAATAGTCCTGATCATTAAAAAATAACAATACCTCATCAGTTTAACACGATTATGATAACGAGAGTGATTCTTCACTGAAGTTTATCAGACAAAAACAGACTCTCACTTTTTTTACCATTCAGTCACTGGCTGACGAGTCGTATGTCCATTGTAAGCCCATCATTCGTCGTAATTTATAGCGACAACTGCAGTCTTTCTCTGTATGAAGGACCCATTTATCACACACACTGTGCAAATGATATATCGCACCTGCAGGGATGTGATTTAGTGCTATGATTTGCATCACGAACGACTTATTGTCAGTTTTTTTCTTAATTAGGATTAGGTTGTCAGTGCCAGCCTTTCATTAATCAGAAGTGGATTAATTTCAGCATGAGAATATCCTTAATCACAAAGAGAATTTTCTCAGCATCAGTGTTCCTAATTCTTTTTAATAACTGGATGTGGATAATCTCGGCGTTAGGTTTTCCTTAATAGGGAGAGGAATCTCTGAGCATTAGCCTTTTATTGACTAGGACTTTACTCTCTCAGCATCCACTTTCCTTGATTATTAGAGGATCTTCTCTGCATAAACTATTCCTTAATAGGATTAGATCATATCACTATTTGCCTTAACTGCTTCAGAAGTAACCCTTGTCTGCATCAGGCATCCTCGGATTCTTTAAGGATTGGCCTTTATCTAAATAGAGGTTGGGTGTTGGGCGAATTCCCCCAGCATCAAACTTACCCAGAAATAGGAGTGGATTTTGCATCCTTATCCTTTAATCAAACAAGAGAGAATTTTCTCGATGTTAAGGGTTGTCTGTCCTAATTAGGAGTTGATTCTTTTATCTTCAGCCAGTCCCTAAATAGTAATGAATTCTCTCAGTAGAATGTTTTTTTTATAATCAAGAATGAATTTTCTCGAGTCATTTCTTATCTAATTAGGAAAATATTCTCTCAGCACCAGACTGTCCTTAATTTAAATTTTATTATTACAGAATCAGCTGTTCAATTGCGTGTAATGTATTTTTCACTACCTTACATTTCTTAATTAAGTGCGAATTATTTTTAGTATAGCCTATAGTCTAGATAGAAGGAAAATGTCTGTAGACTTGTGATCAGTGATACATTTTCTCGGTATACTTGTCCTTATTTAAGATTAAACTTCATTCTCAGTACCTTTCTTTCCATCCGTGAACTTTCCAAAGTTCAAACTTTGTGTAAATTCTTGTTATTTGAGCAGGGTAACGTAACTCTCTCGTTTTATTATTTATATATGTCACTGATCCATTTTCATGCTTTTGCTTATTTTAAAATATTTCTTTTTATTTTTCCATTCATTACTTATTCAGTTTATTTGCGATTTCCATATTCCCTCACCGGGCAGTTTTCCCGGTAGGAGCCATTGGGCTTTTAGAATTCTGTTGTTTTACATCCTGGGGTATAGCTTGGCTAGTAATAATATATTAATAAGAGTGAATTCTCTTTGCATCAGCTTTTACTTAATTACCTTCGCCAACTTCATGATGTGTGTTTTTGTGATTTGCAGAACTCAAGAACTGTTTGACTGACTCTCATAAAATTTAGTGGGATGATTAGGCATGATCCAAGGACAAATTGGAAAGATTTTGTGAGTGATTCGGTCAAAGGTCAAGGCCAAGGTCATGAAAAGGTCAAACACGTCTTTTTGCCATAGTGTGGCCAATTTTTATCTGATTTGCATGAAACTAGTGCCAAAATGTGCAAAATTCAAATTCTTGTTGTGGGAAATCAAATACCCACAACATCATAATTTTTCTTGGTGACAAAAGTGGCGGTGGCGAAGGTATAGGATCTACAAAGTGCCTGTTCTAGTTAAGAGAAGAATCATTGATAATGTTTCCCTATTAAGAAAGCATGCAGACTCTCTCAGTGGGAAAATTCCTTGGCCTAGAGTTTCATATATCCTGCCTATACTAATGGCCGAGTTTATAACTTCCGTTTGAAATTATTATTTTTATGCAATGTCCCATATTCTTACATTAAGACTAAATAATATTAAAGGCTGTATTTAGTAAAACTTCCGCTATATCGGTAAATGTCTGCAACGTTTGGTCTTGTACAATACTTAGCCTCCTAACCTCCTGGGTAGTACAGTGATAACGTGTTCACCTAGCACTCGCATGGCAGCACATTGATCCTAGCCCGGGACCTTGAGTTCAAACTATTTACTGGGGAGGCCACTGCTGTGGTTGTGCGTCATAGTAGGGGGTTGTTTGGCTTGCCCGGCTTACGTTCTGGTGAGCATCTGTTTACGGGCAGCAAAGTTGCAAGAGCCCTTATCTGGCCAGAATAGCCCAGCTATCAGAGGAGGAAAAAATCTGGCCTCATTAAAAATTTGTGAGAAACTGATAGTGTAGGTACAGTTAAGAGTAAAAAGGAAAAACTACACACAGACGGAGAATTAGGTATCTTTATTTTAGTTCTTTTATTTTGACCTAGTAATGATAACTTGTAGTTCAATCTCTCTCTCTCTCTCTCTCTCTCTCTCTCTCTCTCTCTCTCTCTCTCTCTCTCTCTCTCTCTCTCTCTCTCTCTCCCTAGCCTCAGGTGATATGATATTTCCTACTCTTCGGTTTGATTATGCAGCATGTATTCATAATCATCCTCAAATATTTACTGCTGTTGCCTCAGGAGATAAAATGTTTTGTGAAGTGTATTACGCTCTAATGCGAGTTCATATTATTAAAGACATTCGTGTTGAGAGTATTCGCAGTCTCAGGCGCCCGAAGATGTGATGAATTATTTAATATACACGTGAAGAATAAACAGAGGATTCCAATGAAGTATTTACACACACTCTCTCTCTCTCTCTCTCTCTCTCTCTCTCTCTCTCTCTCTCTCTCTCTCTCTCTCTCTCTCTACAGATATTTATCCTTATATACCGGACAAGAAATCATTATAATGCACTTACAGAATTGGATTTGATAAACATTTCAGTACCAGGCCGCGAGGTAGAGAATGTTCGGGAATCGTGAGCTCCAACATTTTCCTATCAAATCTGTACTTGATCAAATTCATTACTAAAATTTGAAGCTATATATATCCTGACTGTTCCGCATGTGTTATATACACGCTCATACAATGTAATGCTACTGTTTGTTTATCTCTTGTTTATATCGTTTAAATTTTTGGGACATTCTTGCTCTCAACTGCTAGGATATAAGTTCGTTACCTGTTGAATAAATTCTACTTGCATTCATCTCACCTCTCTGTTAGAACCTAACGGTTACATTGCCACATAGGTGACCACCGGAGTAATTTCTGCACACTGTCTTTTACACCACCCACCTAACCTGACTCTTCAACATACGCCACCTCAGTGAAACTGCCGCTCTTCGCAGGCGGAGAAGCGTTCCCCTGGTTCCAGCATGCCAAAGTTCAGTTTCACATCATGCTGGAAAGCAGACTATGTCTTCACGGCAATCCCTGAGGACACTTTCTCAGAAATCTCCAATTGGTATTGCGACCAAGGGGATGCTCCAATATAAGTATGACTCCCTCAAAACATACACCCTGGAGCAGTTCTCACCACTGCCAGACGCCCGTACAGCCAAATTTTTTTTCAGCTCTTTCAACAGCCATTAGGGGACCAAAAGGCTTCACTCACCCTCACAAAATCAACTATCATTCCTTGCTTCCAACCTGTCATGGACAGCTCTCCTCGGGAAGTGAACCTACTTTATGGCCTTTGGGTATGATGCCTACCCAAGCCTGTAAGGCACCGCTATTTCTGATGTCGATAGCTTTCCCATAAAGGACCTGATGACCAAAGGCAATGCCTTTATGAACAGCCACTTCACCACCTCCAAGACCTCCATCAATGCCTCCACTCATGATGAACAGGACAACTACTCAACACTGACCGAAGTAGACGCGAACGTAGTAAGACACAGACTCCCGCCCCATGATATGCCAGAGCGGCAACAAAGCCGCCCACCACCCATATATGCAACCATCACTCACGCCCGAACCAACAACTCTCCAGCCCTTAGTGATGCTCATCAGCCACCATTCTGCTACCACCACTCCAGATTCGGGCCTGCTATGCAGAAATATGCGGATGGTTGTCAGTAGCCAAAGAACATGTATGTCATCGCTTGTGTCAGTGGCCTCCCTTGTCATCACTCTTTTCTTTTTACATGATGCAGGTATGGTTATGCAGTTTTTGGTATAAACTGGTGCTTACCCTTTCCCTTTATTAAAGTCACTCTCCAAGACATGACATAGTCATTCTAAGCCTGCTGACGTCTGCCTGGTAGCTCCCAATGGGTCTGAGATCCCCACCCATAGGTACAAAACGCTCAAACTGTCGTTTAGGAATGCCAAATACCATTGAAGACTTCCTCATTATCGACGAAGCATTACCACTATTTGGTGCCATATTTCCTCTTCCTAATTCACCTCCTGGTTGATATGGGGCATCAACGATTAGTCACTGCATATTTGTACTTGTTGACACCTCTTCAACCCGCACCTTCGACCATGCACTCCACATCAGTGCACCCACGGAGGCCCATGCCTACCTCCTCACTTCGTACCCGGAAGTCTTCCGTTCTGTACTTCGCCAAATGCCTACAGTTCCCTCCATGCATGGTATTTACCACCATATCAAGATGAAGGAACCACCTGTATTTACAATATTCCTACGTCTTGCCCCAGCTCGTTTGGCAGCCACTAAACAAATATTCTCCAAAATGGAAGAAATGGGTTTGCCAAAAGGCCCCAACCCCAGGGTCATCGTCCTTAAACATAGTCCTTAAGAACGATGGCTCCCTACACCCTTGTGGGGTTTACAAGCTTCTGAACATGCAGACAGAACCAGTTCCTTACCCATACCTAAGATTGCCGACGTTACCTCCTACTTACACAAAGTAAAGATGTTCTCAACTCTCGACCTATTAAAGGGCTATTATCGGGTGCCCATAAACCCAAAAGATATCCTCAAGATTACCATCACCACCCCCTTTGGTACTTACACATTCAATTACTCATATTTTGGCCTTTGTAATGCTGGGGCCGCTTTTCAACACCTCATGGAGGGTATCTTAGGGGATCTCCCCTTTTGCAGATGTTACGTGGACGATATACTTATGCTCTCTTCCTCCAAAGAGGGAACATCTACGTCACCTATGCATCATTCTCAACCGCCTACAACAGAACGACCCTGTAGTCCGGTGCGATAAGTGTACCTTTGGCACCAACAGAGTATTATTCTTAGGATACCACATCACTCTTGAAGGCATTCACCCACTCCCTGGGAAGGTAGTAGCTGTTCAAAACTTTCCCACGCCATCGACCATCAAAGCACTAATAGAATTCTTGGTTATGATAAACTATTATCACTGGTACTTACCAGTCACCTTTGCCCACCTCTATGCCTCCCTCAAGGGCAAGAATACCCTATCAACCGCTGCTGCTCTCACGTTTCTTGTATCACATGCCCCTCTCCTTCTCTCCACTGATGCCAGTGACGTTGCTATTGGTGCAGTACTTGAGTAGGTGGTCAACAGCTCATCCCTCTCATTGGCCTTTTTCAGTAGAAAACTGTCAAAGGCGGAATCTGGCTGTTCTACCTTCAACCGTGAATAGCTGTGGGAGCTTTCGGCTATCTGTCACTTTTGCCACTTCTTAAAAGGTACACTCTTCGTCAGTTACATGGACCACATGCCTCTGGTATAAACCTTCACTTGACAGTGTGATGCGTGGTTTGCCTGTCAACCTCGACATCTCTCTGCAGTGTCCCTGGGAAAGTTAATCCCTTTGCCAATGCCTTGTCGGGATGCATATTGACTGCCGTTTACCTGGGATTGGATTGCAATTCATGTAGAAGCCTAATGAAAAGATCCAGAGTACCAAGCTTGTAATACATCCGTCACATCCTTCTGTTGGGAAGACATCGCCCTTGACGAGTTCAATGACATCCTCTTCTGTGACGTCAGTACTGGTAGACCATGACCATGTGTTGCCAGGTGTATGATTTCATCTATGGCCTCTCATATCCCTTGTGCGTATCTACTTCACAGCTACTGAAGACGAAGATCATTTGGCATGGCATCACTAAGGATTGGGTCCCCGCTTGTACTTCATCTCAAACTTTGAAAGTACATCGACACAGGGATTCAGGAGTGAGCACCTTTCCACATTCACGTCAACATAGTGAGTCACCTACCTAGATCACAAGAACACCGTTACTATCTTTGACCGCCCTGCTCGTTGTCCTGAAGCCCATCCCATGCAAACTGTGAAGTCCACCTCGTGTACATATGCTTTACTCTCAGGGTGGATAACCAGATTTGTTATCCCTGAGCATATTAAATCTAACAGGGGTACCACTTTTCACCCTACATCAGAGAAACCACCAACAACCCTGCAGCCAACTGCAACGACTTTAACTGGTTTACTCAGCTTCCCTGGGATCTCCTTGGATTAAGGACCACTCCTAAGGATGCCCTGGATGTTTCGGCAGTTGTAATGGTGTATGACGAACCGTTTGTCATTTCTGCCTATTTTCTTTCTGGAACCTTCACCAACAATCTCCAGTGGGAAAATTTACTCCCTGCCTCCAGACTTACAAGCCCCCAGTGAAACATCATATACCGAAAGATTTATACGCTGAATCGCACATCTTACTGTGCAAAAACACTAGCAAGTCACCGCTGACGCCTCCTTACACGGGCCCTTTCCTAGTGATATATCGCACACCAAAGGCTTTCTTAATCATCATTCGTAGCAAAGAAGAGTGAGTTTCCATTGATCACCTAAAACCTATGTATCTCCTGCAACATGACCCACCTTTTGTTCATTTCTCTAAAGAAGGGCGCTATATTTCACATGTATGTCTTTTTAAAGGGGGAGCCACGTACCACACGTGTCACATACATGTTCATACAATGTATTGCCATTTCTTTTTTATCTCTTGTGTTCTCCATACTGACAAAAGAACAACCTGTTTAAGCTTTCCATCACATGTTTTATATTGTTTGAATTTTTTTTTTATATTCTTGCTCTAAACTACTTATAGATAAGCTCGTTATCTGTTAAATAAATTTTAGTTGCATTGACCTCGCTTCTCTGTTAGAACCAAACAGTTACGATGCCACATTCCTTCCTTTGATTTATACTACTGCCTCTTTTTGTAGATCAAGTAATAACGACTAAGAACTGTTTCATTGATTCTATTGTTACATTTTTAGCTGTTTTGTAATTACTCTTTTCTCCAAAGAAAAAGGGAAGAATTTTTTTTTACCAATCACACCGAAAAGTTCAGAAACGAAAATTGAAAATAGCTTATCCCAAGTATTATCAAATATTGATGCTAAATTTTATAAAATGCCATCCAAATACGTTAGTCTAAACCAGGCAGTCTGAGAAATCACCAGAAAAACTAATTAAGAATTATAGATTGGTATAAAAACCAATAATATAATAAATTTGATTTATGCTCATTTAAGTCCATATGATTTAACAACTGACGGGATCTGGTCAAAGATTTTATTCAAAAGCGTAGGTTTCATTGAAAGAAATGTTATAAAGTCGCCTTACATTTCACATAAAAGGGAAAAAGATTTTAATTTTCTCCTGGTTTGTTTGAATTAGATCCTTTATTATTCATATAAAGTGAAGTCAGGAGTAATAAGATAATGTTATTCACAAGCTATCATGATTAATTTGTTTGTATAATGCGTTTTACTGTAATTTTCTCCCATTTTCTTCTTAGTATTTTTCATTCGTTTGACGACTTTTTTATTTCATTGTACTAAGTTATCTATCTATTTGTCTATTTATCTACATATACATATATATTGATATATATTTATATATATGTATATCTATATTTATACACTATATACTGTATATATATATATATATATATATATATATATATATATATATATATATATACAGCCATAAGTTTTAACGGTCTGCGTACCCTATTACACACACACACACACACACACACACACACATATATATATATATATATATATATATATATATATGTGTGTGTGTGTGTGTGTCTGTGTGTGCGTCTGTCTTTCCGTCTAAGTCGGTTTCAATACGTACATACTTGAACACAACACAGAGGAAATTCAATAGAGGTAAAGCTTAGGAAAGAAATAAAGAGGATAATTAAAGTAAGTTTTGTACGCCATAGCAAATAAAGACACGGACAGACACGTCGGCTAACAAAATTCATCCCAGAATGACCCGTATCAGGTCATGTCCGCGAGTAAACACAGAGAAAATTACGTCAATATTTTTTTTTCTTTTTTTTTTGAGGAGACAAGTCCAAACATCCCAGTAAACAAGGACACCACAGTGTCCACACTGAATTCCTCGGTTAAGCAAACTGAGAGCCAAATTAGAATCCCTTTCAACTTGAAGGTGGGAATGAAACCTGTTTTGATGAAAACAAGATATGACGAAGGAAAGGGTGTTTGATTATTTTAGAAATATTTAACACCTGTAAAAAATATGAAATCAATCCGTGCATTGAAAAAAAAAAAGCTATGTGAATTTCCGATATATTAGGTTAAAAGGAATATGAATGTAACCTCAGTATTATTATTATTATTATTATTATTATCATTATTATTATTATTATCATTATTATTATTACTTGCAAAGCTACAATCCTAGTTGGAAAAGTAGGATGCTATAAGTCCAGGGGCTCCAACATGGAAAATAGCCCAGTGAAGAAAGGATAAAAGGGAAAATAAAATACTTTATGACCAGTAACAACATTGAAATTAAAATAAATTCAAAGAATTACCTCAGTGAAATGATCCTAACCTAAGAGCAATGTGTCTGGCTATATCTTTAAGTATATTTCTTTGTTGTCACGCTCAAGTAGGGTAGAGAGGGATTGGTCATAAATCTTTCAGAAATTACCGTACCAGTGGGTTGTGGTTATGAAAGGGGGAGGGGTGGGAGGGGTTGAATCTGTATGTGTACATGTGCGTGTCCGTGAATATCTATCTAGATATTCAGAAGTCATTTTTAACAGCTCGGGTTACAGCGGCAGCCAGGGGCTGTTTAGTCATACGGGCCTGGTACCAATTGTGGAGTAGAGAGTTACATATTAAATTTACTATCATTATTATTATTATTATTATTATTATTATTATTATTATTATTATTATTATTATTATTATTATTATTACTTACTTACTAAGCTACAACCCTTGTTTGAAAAGCAGGATGGTATAAGCTCATAGAAAATGATTGAGCATATTAAGAACAGAGGGAAGCTCGTGTATCAGAAAATAAGTGATCTTCCAGATGATCGTGTAAACGTATCTCCGTGCTTCTCGTTTTGTGCCTGTGACTTCTTTGGACCATTTATTGTAAAATAGGCCAGGAAAGCAGTCAAGAGATATGGATTCTTGTTCTTGTGTATGTATTCTCGCGCTGTGCACCTGGAAGTTGCAGATTCTCTATCAACAGATTCTTTCATCAATGCTCCAATGCGGTTTAGTTATCTATTCGTGGGTCAATTAGGATGCTTAGGTGTGATAATGCTACGAATTTTGTTGGTGCAAAGAACGAGTTTGAAGCTGGTGAAGTCCATAAATTTCTACTCAATCAAGGTGGCCATTTTGAGTTCAATTTCAACGTGCCTACGGCAAGTCATACGGCAGGCTCTTGGGAGCGTTTAATCAGGACTACAGGGTATAAGGAGTATTTTGTTTGGAATTCTGTCAAATCATGGTTCCCAGGTTGATGAGGATGGTTTGAGGACTATCTTGTGTGAGGCGGCTGCTATTGCTAATAATCATCCTTTGTCTGTGGTGAACTTGAATGATCCAACTTTGCCTCCTTTAACTCCAAATCACCTTCTCACGACGATGGCTAAAGTTGTTGTTTTGCTCAACATGGAATTTTGTGATAGTGCCATGGACGTACGTAAGAGATGGCGTAGGATACAGTACTTGGCACAAGTATTTTGGGCTCGTTTCAAGAGAGAGTATCTGTCGCTATTACTGAAGTGTCAGAAATGGAATATTCAAACGCCGAAATTTGTATTAAGGTGATGTTATTATTAAGGAAGATAATTCCCCTAGAGATTGTTGGTCATTAGCTCTTGTTGTAGAGTTATTTCCATCCACTGATGGTTTATTGCGTAAAGTCATGTTACAAGTGGGTACTAGTAAGTTGGATAAAGAAGGAAAACGTTCCAGTAGCCTTTCCTATCTAACTAGGCCAATTCACAAAGTAGTAGTGTTACTGGAGAATTTGTAGATAGCATAGCGTTTCAGGGGGTATTCCCCGCTGGAGAGCCTAACTCTTACTGTTTTGTGCATTGTATTTGTTTTGTGTATGTTTTATGATTAAGTTTGTACTTGTTTGTTTATTGTGCGTTATATTTATTTTGTGTATGTTTTATGATTAGAATTGTACTTAGAGTATGTTTACGTTTATTGTGTAGTGGATGTTTGTTTATAATACATCAAGTGTGAATTGAAGGATTTGGTAAGAATTGATTTGGTAAATCATTTTTTATTCAATGATTCAGAGGAGCCATGTAATGATGTTTATATCTAAATTGTTTTTAAAGGTCAAAATTTGTGCTTCTGTTGTTATCACTCGCCTTGTCTAGCATTTGCGAGGAAATAACAGGTGATATAAATGTGACTTCGTATATACAGGGTATATTTTTGTGGTCTGTCGCAACTTGGTGTTTAAACGGTTCAGACCGGTTTTGGGGGTGACTTTTTTTTCTGTCAAATGCTGTACAATGTACTGATGAGTTACGGGGTTCTTATGACGTCACTTCGGTAAGTATTTTTTCAATAGGAGTTATATAAATTAAGTTTTATATTTACAAGGGAATTGTGTATTTGTTCTAATTTTAGTTTGACTAGAGTAATCGCGTTGGCTATTAGTATTAATGTTTAATCCTAGAGTGATATAGCCTTCCATGCCAGTGAATAAGCCTTCCATGTCAGTGTAAACTACCGTGTGTAAGCACTACGTCGACATTTCCCTTGCGTTTCTGTTAATGTGTTGGGAAGATTTCTTTATTTTGATGTTCAATTTCTTTTTGTTAATTTTACTGGTTGTACGACCGGATTTATGGATTAGTAGGCTACAATAAACCGTGTCAATGAAAACGCCTGAGACTTAATTACTCTCCGTACATCTGTCTGATGTCTAGCCTTGAATCTTATGTCAGTCACAATTTGAAAGTTTATATGCAGCGATTTCATTCAGCTCTAATGACTTATTGTTAAGTCATTTACTTACGTTATTCATTCCATATTGATTGATTATTAGAAACTCAAAGGTTGAAGACGAAGGTAACAGGGGAAGTTACAAATTTTGTGAAATGGGCTAACGTAATAGTTAATTGTGATCCTTTTACCTCTCCTTTAAATTCAATATGTACCATTTCTTAAAACACTAATCCCCGTCATACTTCACCGTAGGGAAGGGAGTAAAGATTACCTTCTGTCTGATAATAGAACATCGATGGCATTCCATTCCTAATCATTTTTTATTAGTGCCCTTCCTTCACACGTAACCTAAAAAAATGAACATATGCGTATTAAAACTCATCTGAAGATTCACATCAGTTTTTCTCACTTTTCGAAGTAATTTTACTCCAGGTATAACAATAATACTTTCATCTTATATGATATTGGTGGTTCATTATGGCATTATTTTACTCTTATCGACCAGAAAACATGCTGCCCATTTGCAACCTAATTTCTTTGCTTTTCATGACCTGACCAGGAAATCTTTGAAGGGTCTTGATCATTCTGCCATTTTAATTGTGTTCTGTGTCCCAAAGTCTGTCTTTTGCATTTACTAATTCGTGTTCAAATCTTTTCTTACGTCTTTCATACAATCATCGTTTTTCAATAAAACATTATGAAAAGAACAATCAGACAAATGAATTGCAAATAAGCTGTTATATCAAATAAAATATAGCTTCATAAAATCCATTCTGGTAAGCAATGCTTCCTTGCCAGAATGCATGAAATATCACACGAGGTTGGGCTTAAGATAAATAGAAGCAAAACAGAGATGATTTGAACGGAATATGCGAGGATGAAATATCCTTGGAAGGAGAAAGGATTAATGAGGTAGAATCATTTAAGTATTTAGGAACTATAGGCAAATCAGACAATGGCTAGGTTAAGTTAAATTTTGAAATCAAATCACCTGAAATTACTCATAAAATCAAAGTATATATCAATTTAGTGAGATCGGTGTTACTGTGTGGACAGGAGTCAGGATATAACAATAAAATAATATCCAATAGATTGAGTAAATTTGAGAAGAAAGTCCTCCGAAGAATAATGGGAGTTATAGGGCAGGATAGGATTAGAAATGAAGCGATAAGAGAGATTACTCGAGTGCCATATGTTGATGAGATCATGATGAGGGGTAGAGGGAGATGGTTTGGGCATGTTCTTCGCACTCCCCAAGAGAGATTAGTTCACCAAACGTTTAGCTGGGATCCATATGGCACTAGAAGAGTTGGAAGATCCAGGCCAACATGGCTGTGGACTATGAAGCGTGAAGTAGAATATGATGAATGGAGAAGTATTGAATTAAAAGCTCAAGATAGAGACGACTGACGAAATCTAACCGAGGCCCTTTGCGTCAATAGGCGTAGGAGATTGATTTATTAATTTGAGGTTTTCTGGCATCCTTACATTTAAGGTCACTGACGCCGAAGGAGTAGGAGGTTTATAAAGACAATTCAAATTTCATTTACATCTTTAACATATAAACTACATAAGAAACTACGAAGCTTAGATGCATCCGATTAAAGACAATAGATTAAGAAAGGTCAGAAAACCGACAGAAATGGATGTGAATACACAGAATGCGATTGTGTTTCGAGAGAGAATACAATCCAGATACGGTGAGACGGCAGCTTGATGCTTTGTGTATAGTTTGGAATTGAAACCAATGATAACAGAGATTATGATTGTATCTTAATGATTAAGAAAGAAATGGGGAGAGCATCAGAGCATGGTAGTGAATAGCAAAGAACTAAATACCTAATTATTAGACCTTTTAGATGCCTTTTACCTCTACTTTTACCAAAATTAAAATCAAGGGAAACTGCAAATCGTATAGTGGTGATTCCAAAGAAAATTTGGTTGATTATATCCTTCAATAGAAGTAATGTTAATTTTTGACTGTTGAGATATCAAATGCAGATTCGTACTCACCAAAAGGATGAGCAAATAAAAGCGAAATATTGAAATCTTTTGAATACAGCAGAATAAAAAGAGAAAAGGGAAAAGGCACAGCAAAACAAATTTTTCCCCCCTCGAGACGACATGAAAGAATGATTGTCTGATTGTCGGCGCCTCAAACATCATCAATCAAATGATATAAAAGTACAGAAATTTAAACGAAATCTTTATCAATAGACTCCCCAGATCAAGAGATCGTCATCACCCCGTCATAACATCCTGTGAACTGAGAAACAATACTAAAAAAAGACGGAAGTCGAGAGGATGAGAAAAAAGTCTTGGGATGCCTCTGGATAAGAGTCTTTTAAGCTCTCGGGGGAAATCATGCAAAACGGTGATCAAACGGTGTGTGGTTTTAGAAAGAGAGCAGGCGATGCGTGAAACATCGTATTTACATAAGAAAGTGCAAGATGAAGAAGAGGAGGAGGAGGAGGAGGAGGAGGAGGAAGCATATAGAGATAGTGCACTCGTAAGGTGAAGACTCCTATTAAGTGGGTGTTTGGTGGCTTTTGTCCTTCATTGCTGATTCACTTTTTTCGTTTTCTTCTCCAACTTATTAAGAAACGTGATAAAAAGTATATCAAAGGACATTTTCTATTATATAGACACGTATATATACGGTATATATATATATATATATATATATATATATATATATATATATATATATAGATATATATACTGTATATACATATATATATACATATATATATATATATATATATATATATATATATATATATATATATATATATATATACATATATGTATATATATGTGTATATACATATATATATGTATATATATATACATATATATGTGTATATATACATATATATATGTGTATATATACATATATTTATGTATATGTATATATATGTATATATACATATATATATATATATATATGTGTGTGTGTATATATATATATATATATATATATATATATATACTGTATATGTGTATATATATATATATATATATATATATACTGTATATGTATATATATATATATATATATATATATATATATATATGTATATATATATGTATATATATGTATATATATATATGTATATATATATATATATATATATATATATACATATACAGTATATATATATATATATATATATATATATATATATATATATATATATATAAGCCATGAATTCCTCGTAGTATCGGATTCTCTCTGCCTTGGGGGAATCAACTTTATAATAATAGCCTCTGGTTGGCCAGGGTATCGAACCCGGGCCTAAGAAGCTGAAGTTTCAGTTACTTGCCACTACTTTTGGCATAGTGGTAAGTCACTGGAACTTGATTTTCTTCGGCCTGGGTTAGATTCCCTGGCCGACCAAAAGCTATTATCATGAAGTTGATTCCTCCAAGGAGTTCAAGGCTTATATGAATATATATGAAAAAAAAACACGCATAAATGTGCAAAATTATCATATATATATATATATATATATATATATATATATATATATATATATTATAGAGAAAAAGAGGAAGAGAAAGAGAAAGATATATATATATATATATATATATATATATATATATATATATATATATATATATATATATATACATAAGAGAGAGAGAGAGAGAGACCATGGCATGAAAAAGACGCTCTTGTTATATCATATATATATATATACATACATACATATACCAAAGGCACTTCCCCCAATTTTGGGGGGTAGCCGACAACAACAAGAAACAAACAAAAAGGGGACCTCTACTCTCTACGTTCCTCCAGCCTAACCAGGGACTCAGCCGAGTTCAGCTGGTACTGCTAGGGTGCCACAGCCCAACCTCCCACATTTCCACCACAGATGAAGCTTCATACTGCTGAGTCCCCTACTGCTGCTACCTCCGCGGTCATCTAAGGCACCGGAGGAAGCAGCAGGGCCTACCGGAACTGCGTCACAATCGCTCGCCATTCATTCCTATTTCTAGCACGCTCTCTTGCCTCTCTCACATCTATCCTCCTATCACCCAGAGCTTTCTTCACACCATCCATCCACCCAAATCTTGGCCTTCCTCTTGTACTTCTCCCATCAACTCTTGCATTCATCACCTTCTTTAGCAGACAGCCATTTTCCATTCTCTCAACATGGCCAAACCACCTCAACACATTCATATCCACTCTAGCCGCTAACTCATTTCTTACACCCGTTCTCACCCTCACCACTTCGTTCCTAACCCTATCTACTCGAGATACACCACCCATACTCCTCAGACACTTCATCTCAAACACATTCAATTTCTGTCTCTCCATCACTTTCATTCCCCACAACTCCGATCCATACATCACAGTTGGTACAATCACTTTCTCATATAGAACTCTCTTTACATTCATGCCCAATCCTCTATTTTTTACTACTCCCTTAACTGCCCCCAACACTTTGCAACCTTCATTCACTCTCTGACGTACATCTGCTTCCACTCCACCATTTGCTGCAACAACAGACCCCAAGTACTTAAACTGATCCACCTCCTCAAGTAACTCTCCATTCAACATGACATTCAACCTTGCACCACCTTCCCTTCTCGTACATCTCATAACCTTACTCTTACCCACATTAACTCTCAACTTCCTTCTCTCACACACCCTTCCAAATTCTGTCACTAGTCGGTCAAGCTTCTCTTCTGTGTCTGCTACCAGTACAGTATCATCCGCAAACAACAACTGATTTACCTCCCATTCATGATCATTCTCGCCTACCAGTTTTAATCCTCGTCCAAGCACTCTAGCATTCACCTCTCTCACCACTCCATCAACATACAAGTTAAACAACCACGGCGACATCACACATCCCTGTCTCAGCCCCACTCTCACCGGAAACCAATCGCTCACCTCATTTCCTATTCTAACACATGCTTTACTACCTGTGTAGAAACTTTTCACTGCTTGCAACAACCTTCCACCAACTCCATATAACCTCATCACATTCCACATTGCTTCCCTATCAACTCTATCATATGCTTTCTCCAGATCCATAAACGCAACATACACCTCCTTATATATATATATATATATATATATATATATATATATATATATATATATATATTTATATATATATATATATATATATATATATATATATATATAATCTTTATTCATATTAACAAACATGTACCGATATGCATGTGCTTTTCCTAAAGAAATTAGAAAAAAAAAACATCCTTTGTGACTGACAGACTTTTGTTCTTTTGAATGGGTCGTCACATTTATTGTGTTGCTAATGATGCTGTTAGGTTATAAATGTTGTTGTTACTGTACAATCATGTTTGCTAGACCCTTCATTACCGTTTGACAAGGAACTGTTGTTGTTCTCATTGGTTTATTATGTACATAATCATCATATTGTGAAGTCTTTGACCTTGTTAATAGTAACACCATCTATAACTATCAATTAATTATAATCAACGGCATGTTGTGAATTATTACAGCCGCTGGTGTAGTTCTTTTTTTTTAGATTACGTTAATAATTAAACAAAAGCGTAGGGAGGTTAAGCCTAACTTTGAATAGAAATACATTTCCAATGTCTCGATACATTTGCCCTCTGTAATGCAATTAGTTTTGGCACTTCCTGTTTGCGTTTATTTTCCTTTTGTTCTTCTCACTTAAAAAAGGATATAGATGATTAACAAGTAAATATATAGATTCAGCAGATATAAAAAGTGTATTATAGATTAGTGGTGTATAGCTTGCGATATCACACCATGAGAGAGAGAGAGAGAGAGAGAGAGAGAGAGAGAGAGAGAGAGAGAGAGAGAGAGATATTAGGGCGAAGGGCAAGAGAGAGAATTATTGATTTATTATTATGTAATGGAGTCACAGCATCTATGGCAACCACGCACGGAGATAAAGAGAGAGAGAGAGAGAGAGAGAAGGTGGGGGCGGGGGGAAACATGAATATTGATTAGAAAGAAAGGAAACCATAATTGAATATTAATGCCCACAACCAGTTTATACATAATCATAGAAATGCAATTAGCAAGAGGCATATTAATAATTGTACCAATCATCAGTATAGAATGTCTGTAGCAACGATGAAATTTTCATATGCATTTAAATGAAGGTAGACATGTTTTAAATATTAATTTCGATGACGCCGTCATTAAGGCCATAAAGGCGTTGGAAATGCGTGGAATGTTTTGGATAGGAGAATTCAAGCATAACTTGAAAGTAGAATGTAGTTCATTCGTCTTTATATATATCTCTACTTCCGCTTAGGTTGATTCTGCATTAGAGAAATAAATTGATGATTAGAAATAGATTGATAATGGGTGTTTTTTTTTTTTTTTTTTTTTTTCTTGTCTCTACACTATGGTTTTCCACTCTAGGGTTCGAGTCCCTTGATTGAGGGAATAATCAATGAACATTTCTCGTGTTGATTATCTAATAATTATTATTTTTTAGTTATCAGTTTATTTTCTTATTCGAAATCCATATTGATGATTTTGAAAACGTTAATTTAGCAGGAGTTATTTGGGTTTTAGAAGTTTTATAGTACAGTACATTATAATAACAATAGTAACAATAAATTTGATGGTGTTGAGGAATAAACGTTAATTTTAGAAATACTCATTAAGTAAACATGCAACCTCATAGACGTCATTGTCCACAAAGTTACAGAGAAGAGCAGAGTAACAAAGCTGATGAATACATATACACAAGATGAAAAGGAAATGCCATAATATGTTTTAGAGTTTTGGTTTGAAAACCTATCAACTTTATATAGAATATAATATATAAATTAAAGGAGGATCTCTCATGTCATTTTGCACGTTTTAAAATGCCCTTTCATAGCTTCCTATCTTCATATTTTCCTCGGCGTAAAGATAATTAAGGTAATTATCTTCTATTCAATATTATTTCAGGTCTTTTAGAATTACTAGCTCTCATTTATTTCAGTAATGGTATTTTATTATTATTATTATTATTATTATTATTATTATTATTATTATTATTATTACTTGCTAAGCTACAACCCTAGTTGGAAAAGCAGGATGCTATAAGCCCAGGGGCCCCAACAAGGAAAATAGCCCAGTGAGGAAAGAAAACAAGGAAAAATAAAATATTTTAAGAACTGTAATATTGAAATAAATATTTCCTAAATAAACTATAAAAACTTAAAAAAAAAAAGAGGAAAGAAATAAGATAGAATAGTGTGCCCGAGTGTATCCTCAAGTAAGAGAACTCTAACCCAAGACAGTGGAAGACCATGGTACAGAGGCTATGGCACTACCCAAGATTAGGGAACAATGGTTTGATTTTGGAGTGTCTTCCTCCTAGAAGAGCCGCTTTACCTGATCTTTAAACGATATTTCTACAACTTGTCGCATGATCATTTAAAGACATTTATCGAAGGAATATTTCCGTTCTGTTTGATATTTGTAAAAACAAATATTCCTACTGTTTCATCATTTTAGGTTTTCAAGCCTATTCAGACCAGACTTAAAAGGTTCCTATAGTTCTAAGGTCTACACCATCTTCTAGGGGGAAAATCAGGTATGAGAGTTTGATATTTTACACAGATCTATACTTCCTCCATAGTCATTCATCCATATACCAAGGCACTTTCCCAAATTTTGGGGGGTAGCCGACATCAAACAAATGAATAAAAGGGGACCTTTCCTCTCTACGCTCCTCCCAGCCTGATGAGGGATTCAACAGAGTTCGGCTGGTACTGCTAGGTTGCCACAGCCCACCCTCCTCCGTAACCATAGTCATAAAAGTATGAAACTAGATTATTTTCTTCTTCAGAATATCCTATTTCTGGTTTCTTTTCACTCAAACGAAAGATATCCTTCGTGTGTTGATGCTATTCTATGCGTTGAATTATTTTAGGAAACGAGCATCGGCCACTGTAACTGTTGTGATATCAATTTATGATATGGAATAAACCAAATAAAACACTTCCATTCCTCCTATATTAAGAAGGAATATGACTGAAAGTTGCCTATTCGCGTCGTATCTTGAATGTAATCTGTCTACCAAGGGACATGTTATGATAACGAAACTCAAATTATTTCTCGTCATATGGAAACCGGCTCAGCTAACCCATTTCGGTGTCTGCCTTTGATGTTAAGCCCGTAATTAGAGCCATCATAATTTGCCTTAAAGAACATGTACCGATCAAGGTAGATTTAGATTACGGAGCGGGCAGGTCACTTATCGATAGGGGCTACAGAATTTTCATCCGCGTCTAAAATGTTGACACTATTTTTATCAGTGTCTAACATTTTGACACTATTTTCGTATTTCTAACATTTTGACACTATTTTCACATGTCTAACATTTTGACACAATTTCCGTCTTTCTAACATTTGACACTATTTTTATCAGTGTCTAACATTTAGACACTATTTTCATATGTCTAACATTTTGACACGATTTTCTTATGTCTAACGTTTTGACACTATTTTTTATCAGTGTCTAACATTTTGACACTATTTTTATCAGTCTAACATTTTGACACGATTTTCATATGTATAACATTTAGACACGATTTTCATATGTCTAACATTTTGATACTATTGTTATCAATGTCTAAAATTTTGACACTGTTTTATTCCGTTTCTGACATTTTGACACTATTTTCATATGTAACATATTGACATTATTTTCATCAGTGCCTAACATTTTGACACTATTTATACGTGTCTAACCTTTTGACACTTTTCATCAGCGTTTAACATTTTCACACTATTTTCATCAGTTTCTAACATTTTCCCACTATTTTAGTGTGTAGAACATTTTGACACTTGTTATCAGTGTCTAACATTTTGACACTATTTTCATGTCTAACATTTTGTCACTTTTCATCAGTGTTCAAAATTTTTACATTATTTTCATAATTTTCTAACCTTTTGACACTATTTAGATATATCTAACATTTTGTCACTATTCTCATGAGTGACTAACATTTTGACACCATTTTCATCCGTGTTTAACATTTCAATATTATTTTCGTCCGTGTCTAACATTTTGACAATATTTTCGTCCGTGTCTAACATTTTGACAATATTTTCGTCCGTGTCTAACATTTTGACAGTATAATCATCCATGTTAACATTTTGACACTATTTTCATCAGTCTATTTTGACACTATTTTTATCCATGTCTAACATTTTAACACTATTTTCGTCAGTCTAACATTTTAACACTATTTTCGACCGTGTCTAACATTTTGACAGCATTTTCATCAGTCTAACATTTTGACGCTATTTTCACCCATATCTAACATTTTAACACTATTTTGATCCATGTCTAACATTTTAACTATTTTCGTTGTGTTTTACATTTTTACACTATTTTCATCAGTATAAAATTTTTACACTCTTAAGGTTGGCTTATTACATATTTTTGGTGGGATGGTGTAAATTATTTCCATAGGGGTGGAATAATAAAAATAAGATTGACAAAATGAAATGGTAGTTTTTTAATCTTTTATATGATTAATTTTTTCCTACCACGTATATTAAAGATTACTTTTTATTGTCCGGGATACCCTAGCCTAGGCCTTTATAAAATCGCTTACATACAGTTTGGCAAGTTTAAAGACAGAAGTATAGATGATTTAAAGGGAAGCATAAGAATATTTCTGATTAACTTCATTTTGTACAATCACACATTGAAATCTCATCTTGCTGTAATCATTTTCTCTTTCATTATACAAGCATTTCTTGCATAGAAAAAGGTTTATCTGAAAAACCATTTCACCTCCGTAAAATCGCTAGAATGGTCCAAGTTTGGGAAAGTTTGTATGATATCCACTCTCACACATGAATACAGCTGCTCTCTCTCTCTCTCTCTCTCTCTCTCTCTCTCTCTCTCTCTCTCTCTCTCTCTCTCTCTCTCTCTCTCTCTCGCATGTGAAATATAAACAAAAAATACTTTGTATAGTAGATTTATCCTGGTTTTGTAATCTTGCGTATCTAGCTTCGTGTTTCATTATTATCGAACTATCAGTTTATATATATATATATATATATATATATATATATATATATATATATATATATATGTATGTATATATATTGATCTGTTTTCCTGTAATGCTGAACATTCAACTAGAGTAAGTATACGTATAATCTTAAATTAATTTGTATATCAAACACATACATGCAAATAGGTATTAGGCTGACCAAAGTACCAGTCACCCGTTGTGATACTGCCACCAGAGAGTTATTGGGTCCTCTGACTGATAAGACAGTAGTACATTGTATCCCTCTCTGGTTACTGTTTTTTTTTCCCTTTGGCTACGCATAGCCTACACCGGATACTAAGGCCTATAAACATAAACATAATTCTTCATTCAAGGCGTTAGCTATTGCGCTATACCACTTGGTAAAGGTAGACGAGACTTTAGCTATGGTGAGCAGCTTTTGGAGGACACCGCAAAATCAAACCATTGTAGTCTAGTCTTGGGTAGTGCCATAGTCTCTATACCATGGTCTTCCACTGTCTTGGGCTAGAGTTACCTTGCTTCAGGCACATTATTCTATGTGTTTCCTTGGTTCCTTTTCTCACTAGGCTATTTTTTCCCTGGGCTATTTTTTCCCTGGGCTATTTCCCCTTTGGCTTATATTATTCTGCTTTTCCAACTAGGTTTGTAGATTACTTTCTCCGATTTTAGTATCGACGAGTATTTCGACCTTTCTTATAAAAAGATCATTAAATCTTTGTCTGGTATTTCAGATTCTTATAAACTACCATTATAAACCCATACAATTATTAAACTAATTTTCTCGTGTATTAGAGATTATGTATAGTTTTGATGGAGATTTCTATGAGCAAGTGTTTGTTGTTGCTATGGACTTTGTCCCCCTTTTCAACCAACATATCTATGGAACATTTTGAAACTAGATTTATGCCTCCAGTTTGGTCCTTTCAAATTGTTTGGTATGGTTGTTTTGATGATGTTCTTAGCATTCGAGAAGAAAATCTTTATCTTGAGGTTTTGTTACAATCATTAATTTATTGGTACCATCCCTAAAGTTTACGATAGAAAATGAAGAAAATGACAGTATCCCGTTTTTAGACATTTTGATTGTTAGACAAGCAGATAGAAGTAAATTTGCAATATATAGAATTCCTACTAACAACTTTTCTTATATAGATTTCCATTCAGGCAACTCTAAAAATATTAAGTATTCTGGTTTTTCTTGTGTACCTAAGGGCACTTACATTTGTAGCCCAGAGTAAAATTGATAAAATTGCCGCTAATATTTACTATATCGTATATTTTTAGAACACTGCATAAACAGGGCTAAGAAAATGGTTCATAGTGTCCAGTTAGAAAAAAAGGAATCAATGAATAATGTACGTTGTTTGTCATTTCATGATTTTTTTTTTCTTTTTTTAGATGGCATATCCCTTTTGAAGAAAAAAAAAAACATATTACGGTAGTGTTTAAATATAGTTGTTCATTAAAAATATATTGATCGAGAATAGATCTGGAAATTATGATACTATAACAAATTATTGCTTGTTCAAAATGTAACTTGCTTTATGTCGGCAAAACACGTAAGGCATTTCTGTCGGAATAAAACGGCATAAGATGGCCGTCTGTAAGGGACTGTTACTAATGCTTTAGCCTCCCACTGCCTATACAGTATACGTAGAATCGGTTGGTTTGAGCCGAGTACAACGATCCATGTTGATAACTAATCCCAAAGATATGTCGAATCCATCTTCATTGACTGTATCCAAGGTCACAATTTAAACCCAAGCCCTTGTCTCTTTACCGTTAATCCTGTAATATCATCTTTTCTAATATCAGACTTATTAAAAATAATTAAGAAATTGACAACAGAGTATATATATATATATATATATATATATATATATATATATATATATATATATATATATATTTACGTGTGTATGCATGTATATATTAAGAATTATATAGTATATATATATATATATATATATATATATATATATATATATATATATCCCATCTATGTATCTCCTTACGAAATTAGTATATTTATTTACCGGCAGATTTCAAAATTCCACATTTCCTAAATACTCCGTAATCTACACGTTAACATAACTTTTTTTACATGACGTTGGTATTAAATTCTAGCTCACAGGAACCCCTCCCCCCCACCCCTACCCCACCCCCACCCCACCCCTACCACATACCCATTCCATTAACGAACACGATTTGGATTGCCATTTCATCAACTCTGGAGCAAAATGTTGTTGCTTTCAGATAAAAGTGTGATGGGCAATTTATATAAAGTAAAGCTGGCCTCTCTCTCTCTCTCTCTCTCTCTCTCTCTCTCTCTCTCTCTCTCTCTCTCTCTCTCTCTCTCTCTAACTTTTTTTTTTCAGTGGTTGTTCATATAAACTCTAGTTTACCAGCGGTTTTTATTTCAAACTTGCTTTCTATGTATTCCTGATTTTATCATACGGGAAAATTGGAAAAGATAAAATCGGACGTGAACGGGAAATATTCGCGATTTTTATGGTTCCAAATCAGAGTTGGTTCTATGGCTCTATTCTCGTTTGGTATTGTTATGCAAGATAGAAAAATGCTCTCTCTCTCTCTCTCTCTCTCTCTCTCTCTCTCTCTCTCTCTCTCTCTCTCTCTCTCTTTTTAAGAAGAGTTATTTGGTTCTATTCGAAATGATTTTGCGTGCTAACGACAGTAAAGGATTATGTCGTAATCATCATCTCTCTCTCTCTCTCTCTCTCTCTCTCTCTCTCTCTCTCTCTCTCTCTCTCTCTCTCTCTCTCTCTCATTTTAAGAAGAGTTATTTGGTTCTATTCTAAATGACTTTGCGTGCTAACGACAGTAAAGGATTATGTCGTAATCATCTCTCTCTCTCTCTCTCTCTCTCTCTCTCTCTCTCTCTCTCTCTCTCTCTCTCTCTCTCTCTTGAAAAAGAGGTTTTTTGTCATTTTGATATTTTACACCATTTATAATTTTTGCACGTCATTCTATTTTCGCGTATCCTTCAGTTCTTTGAATTACAGACGTAAGTTATTGACGTGATGGAAACATTTATTTTATCTGGATTAAAATCTCATCAAGAAATTCATCAATTATTCATCCTTGGTATCTCCTGCAGTAGTTATTAATTGACATGTCTGCTACGATTTCTCTGTTTTTTATATACAGCTTTCTGTATCATTCAAAAGAATTCTGTCATTATGAACTCTTTGGTCTTCTAACATAATAGAAATTCTCTCTTCAATTTAATTAGTTTTCGACGCTTATAGATTTTTCACAATATATGTAAAACTATTTCAGTGGAAATGAAATGTATTCAGGTATACGATAAACATCGTTAAACAATTTGGTTTCCATTATAATCTCAAAATTAATTCTTTAGGAACACATTCTACGCTTTTTTTTTTTTTTCATTATCAGTGTCGTAATTCAACTCTAGTTTTTTCCCGTAAGGACTCGAATGTTGGTTCTTTTAAATTTCTAACGATACATAGGGCATTTCTGTCACGCTGATCTTGATTTATTTTAATTTATTACTTCAAATTGTACTTTAGATAAACCAGTGGTTCCCAACCTTTTTTCTGTCATTTCCCCCCCTGCACCCAGTTCAACCATCCAGATTTCCCCCTTTATGCCCCGCCCAGCCCTCAAGCCCACTCGCCTGCCTCAGAAATGGGCATGATACTCTAATTCTCCCCTTGAATATCATGTCAGTGAGAAATGATATGATCATATCACAATTGAATGGCTAACAACAAATTGCCGCACGTACTATGTGGACATTTTCCGCTTGTTTTAGTTAGTAGGTAGTGTAATTATTTCCCCCCTGGAAGCTTCATATTTCCCCCAGGGGGAAATTTCCTCCAGGTTGGGAACCACTGAGATAAACGATTTCAAGCTTTTACTATTTGCAATCTTATACTATACATTCATAACAACAACAAAGGGAGATCATATGCATATATGGTCAGTCTCTAGGGCATTGTCCTGCACGATAGAGCAATGTCCCTGTCCCTTGCCCCTGCCATTCATGAGTGCCCTTTAAACCTTCAAAAGGCCTGTGTTGCCTTCTTACTTTTTATTACGTTCCTCCTTTTTTTTTTCTTTTTTTTCCCTTCTATCTCTAATCCATTCACTTTTGTGCATTACTTTCTTTGTAAACTTGCAAAGATAGTTAGTTGTCATTTAACTCGTTATAAGTGAAAGTTCTTGTAATATGAATATTCATAAATAAAATAAAAGGCCTTTTATCCATTGAGTCGCCTCTAAACGCCAATAAACTTCCTTCATCTTTTGGCAATTCTCAACTGCTTGTTTTAGACTTCAAAGTAGTTTTTCCTTTCTCATTCTCTCTCCTTTTGGAAGATTACGTGAACCCTTAATTTGGTCTAGTTCATCCAACTTTCCCTTTTATGTCTCCCTTTCAATTTTTCCGTTCTGTTGGCTGATTATAAAACAAATATTTCTACTGTTTCATCATTTTTTACTTTGAACCTTTTCCGGAACAGACTTACAAAGTTCCAATAGTTCAAAGGTCTATATCATCCTCTAGGGGAAAAATCATTGAGAGTTCAATGTTGCTTGATTACAAAAACATCAAATTAAATTATTTTCGCCTTGAAAATATCTAATTTCCGGTCTCCTTTCCATCGAGTGAAATATAACCTTAATGTGTTGATTTTTCAATCATTTATTTACCCATAGATTTTGTTTGGCAGAAACGGAAAACTTCGTCATATATCCAATTGCCATAATGATGGGAGAACAATTACTTTCAGGTTACATCGCTCCATGCCTGTTTCTTTCCCTTCCCCACCGAACTCTGGAACCCTCCTGCCACCTTCTGTTTCATTATTTTCTTTAAGTTTTACTCTTTTAAAATGAAGATTTATCCCTTATTGCGGGTTAAGGTAATACTTTTACTCTCAACTTCTTCATTGAACACCCGTCTTTCATTAATATTCATACGCTTACTAAAGCAGATTTGTACTGTACTGCATATAAAAGGTTGTGCTTCAATAAACATCTTCCCTCATTCAGGTGGGAATAAATTTTCCTTTAGTACTAATGAAATTATTTATTCAAACTTCAATTCAGGCTAAGTATTCATTTCTTTGAACCGATTTGAATTGGTATGATATTTCATCTGAAATAGATTTCATAAAAAATCTTGTGATTCTGTGCTATTTTGTAGAGATTTTTATTTCGGGTTTCTTCTGCACTGAAATTTCTAAATTAAGGATTAGTTACCATGAACAAAGTATCCATGAAAAAGGGCTTGGTTTTCTTCGTAAATATTCTCTCATCTTCATGTTATCGATGTAGTTACTCAGTGGGTGCTTTGATTTTCTGTAAACCTTCTGCAAGTGGAAAATTTCATACCCAGTTGGACATTTCCACGCTTATTTTGGCATTCGTATTATTTACTGTTACATTCT
>NC_090761.1:35301842-35336842 GCF_036898095.1 Palaemon carinicauda
ATTTGAAATCTCTGCGTAATTAAAAAAAGATTCTAACATTTCCTATTTTATTATTGTTTCTGTACAGTATAAATCCCCTCATTGTTCCCTGGTGAAAAATAATAACAACGCTTTCGGATACCGAGAAATCCGCCATTGTGTTTTCAAGCGAAGAGCTCGGTATTTTTAGAATACAAAATGCTTAATACAAAAGGGAAGTGATATTCACTTTTTACTTTGGTTTCATTTCGTTGTTAATTATTTTGCAATGTGATCGCAGGTCTTCATTAATTGGAATTCTGCGTAGATGATTGGATGAAGATTTCTTTAGTTGGTCATGTACCTAGGTTATCTATCTATCTATCTATCTATATATATATATATATATATATATATATATATATATATATATATGAAATATATACTGTATATATATGTGTGTGTGTGCATGTGTATTCACATTTATACATTCTATTCGCATATTCATATAAGCCATAAATACTCTTTTATATATATATATATATATATATATATATATATATATATATGGATATATATATATATATATATTATATATATATATATATATATGTATATGTGTGTGTGTGTATATAATGTATGTGTGTGTATTTACATTTATACATGTCTATTCATATACTCATATAAGCCATAAATACTCTTAATATCGAATTCACTCTGTCTGTATGATAATAGCTTCTGGTTGGCCGTGGATTTTAAATCGGATCGAGGAAACTGAGGTTCTAATGACTTACCACTTTGTGGCCCTGTGGCAAGTCACTGGGACATCAGTTTCCTTATTCAGAGTTCGAATCCATTACCAACCAGAAGCTATTATCATATTATATTTAGTATACTTTATATATATATATATATATATATATATATATATATATATATATATAGATATATTCTTATGTATATATATATAGATATATATATATATTCATATATATATATATATATATATATATATATATATATATATATATATATATATATAGAATTTCTTCTTCTTTGTCTTCATGTATATATATGTATATGTATATATATAGATACGTATATATATATATATATATATATATATATATATATATGTGTGTGTGTGTATGTGTGTATATATATAATAGATACGTATATTTATAGATATGTGTATATTTATATGTATATATATGTATGTATATATATAAATATATATATACACTATATATATAGATATTTATATATATACATATATATAGATACGTATATATAGATATGTATATATATATGTATATATATATATATAGATATAGATACGTATATATATAGATATATACATATATAATTTATATATATAGAGAGGTACATATATAATTTATATATAAATATATAGACATGTATATATATAGAGATACGTATATATAGATATGTGTATGTATATATATATATATATATATATATATATATATATATAGATACGTATATATATAGATACGTATATATATATAGAAATGTGCATATTTATATGTATATATATATGTATATGTATATAGATACGTATATATAGATATGTATATATATAGATATGTATATATATATATATATATATATTTGTATAGATATGTATATATATATATATATATATATATATATATATATATATATATAGATAGATAGATAGATAGATAGATAGATAGATAGATAGATAAACAAATTTAGATAGATAGATAGATAGATAAATAGATAGATAGATAAATAGATAAATAGATAAATAGATACTGTATGTACACAAACATTTCCCTTATTGAGTGGGTATACCTTAACTTGGTGAAAGGGTTTGTGTATCGCCATTATTACCAAAGGTGTACTAGTCAAGGTTACCTAAATAAGGGTGCGACCAATCAGACATAAATTATCCATCTTCACCAATCCCCAGTGGCCAGCGTGGTGACGAAAACGGGCCAAACCCCAAACATGAATTGACATGGCTGAAACCTTTGTCCTGCAGTGTACTAAAATCAGCTGAATTTGTTGTTGATGTTGTGTATATAGTATATATAGTATATATCGTATATTCTATATTTTTCCGACCGGTTTTCAATATTTCAGTCTTGTGGCACCGCATCATGAATTTTATCTATAGGAATTTTTATAATTTTCCAATGCAAAATTGTTGAAAGATTAAATCAAGTGAAGTATATGCATATCATTTTTACGAAAGTGTAAATACAAACGTATTTAATGTAATATACATTAGGGAACCAGTAGAAATTGATTTTAATACGTCTTTTAATGGTAGATTATTATTTATAAATGTAAGGTAAAATTCTGCCAGTTTATCCTGCAGAAATAACCGTTACAACGTATCTGTGGAATTGATAAAATTGCAACCATGAAATTAAAGGCGGTCAAGTATGTAGACGCTATTGTGTTCCTGGCATATGTTCTAAACTTCGTTAACAAGATATTTTTCATGATGTCTAATATCGTATCATGTTACTTCCAATCCCATATTCACCCGCATTGCTATAAACGATTGAAAAAGTACTGCATGAATGGAAAAGAGGAAAATATATTAGCCTACGTGGTTTTCGATATCCCGTGCGAAAAAAAAAAAAAATAGGAAAGAAACAAAGTGTGTTAAAAAACAATTGAAGTCAAATTAAAATCTTTGCGCGAGACTTTTTTTTTATTCTCAGTGTACTAGAGTTGTTTTGCCTATACTGAACTCAAAAAAAAAAAAAAAAAAAAACCGCCCAAGTTACTATAGTTTACAACATAGGGCTTGTGAATGCAAGAAAGGAATCTAATGAAATAAGAAATATTCTAATGTACAGACAAACGTTTGCTCGTGAAGTTTCCATAGAGTTTTTGGTTTGCTGGCCACGGCTTGAAGAATGAGGATTGTAAAAATATATGTAATATAGTAAGGTCTTTGCAAAAGTTCCTGTTGTTTGAAATGTTATAATAAAATCAAATGCAGAAAGGATAAAACGAATAGATACCGGTAGACTAAAATACACTCTCAAACAGTTGAAGTCTAGCTCTTTTTCCGTGTAATACTGATTTTCCCTGAGGCTAACGACTTACTCTCTGGATGCTATATCAGTATATCAGCACGCTAGCCTTCGTGATGACTCAACTTTTTTAAACTGTTGCTTGCTTCGTTTATCTTATTTGAAATCATGTAATGGTGTCAAACTGACGAATGGTGCTAATATGTGTTTCCTTTACAAGCGGTAGAATAACTCGTGCTAAAGCAAAAAGTTTCATATGATAAGTGGCATAATTAGAAATTGATATACATTTCTTAAGATACAGTTAGACTGAAAATATCCCGACTTCAAAGAATACTAAAGAAATCAAGGTTTCCTCAAGGAAACTATTAAGCTTTTATTAGAAAATATTTTTTTTTTTCTGTAATTGCAATGCTCATCAAACCCGCATTGCTAATGATATAGAATAATAATAATGGTTAAGAAATAGAAAAATCAATTATTTGTATTAGAACATGTCATATGACATTAAGTTGTCTATAAAAGAGGAGCTAAAATTTTGACCTACTTCACTCCATGTTCAGTTATTTATAATTACTCAATATTAAGAAAATTATTGACCGTGCAATGATTGCCACTAAATTGTTGATAAGATGCCAGAGAACTATTATTATGAGGGTATATAACTATAAGGTAAACAAATATCATGTTGTTCTCAAACAGAACTGCATTATGAGAAGGGCATATATAGTTTACAATGTATAAGTAAAAATTCTATGAAATAGCTTGTAAATCGTGTCCCAGTATTATTCAACACTATTCTGAAGTGCTGTACAGTAAATAGAACAATAATTAACATAATTCATTCCTGTTTTTCTAAATCCGTACTAACTAGTTTTAATTTTTTATCCTGCTATATTAAAAATCTTCTGCTTAACCTGGATGCTTAATTAAAGAGGTGTTGGGCCAAATGGCATATTGCTCTTTTTTAATTTTTCCTGAAGACAGCGAACTGCTTAGGTCTTAATAAGTTTATTTTTGTAAATTAGCTAGGTTATTTTTGACAGATGGACATGAGGTAATGTTACTTCATCAGGTAACTGTAGTTATTGTAGCTCTACCCCTGCGAATTACCGGCAACTTTCTGCAACTACTATAGCATCTAAAGTTTTTGAACACCTGTTGGAAAAGTATTTGAAAGCGTGCTGAAAATGGACCATAAAACATTAGTCTGTAGTTTAGCTTTTGCATGGAAGTGGATGCTTTCCTTACAATTTCCAGTGTCGTACAGATGTCGCTAGTTTCTAGTTATAAGGTTTGCATCTCCTTAACTTTAGTGTTGCGTTTTACTTTTTTAATCATTATGTCATTATTTACACATTTAAACAGATGGGAGCTGGTGAACCATCTCTTAGTTGTGCGAGCGAGCCGTTAGGTGATAACTGAGATGCAAGGTGAATGCAACTAAACTTAATTAAACAATCATCGATTCTTATACAGTGAAATGTGAGCAAGAACGTCACAAGAATATAAATATTTAAAAGCTTGTGCTAGCATAAAAACGCAGGATGGTCTATTAACAGCGCAGGGAAGAGTGATAAGATAAAAAATCAAAACCGTTATAAGGGTATGAAACACTTTAAAGGTTTAAAGGTCGCTCATGAATGGCAGAGGCAAGGGACAGTGACATTGCCCTAGTAATCAGGACAATGCCCTAGAGACTGACCATATATTATATGATCAGCGCCCAAGTCTCCTCTCCATCCAAGCTGGGACTGGGCCGGGCCAGGCAGTGGCTGCTGATGACTCAGCAGTTAGACCTATAGGCTCCCCCCAAATCCCCCAACCTTAGCTCACAAGGATGGTAAAGTTGCAGACACTAATGGCATTAACGAGTCTGAGCGGGACTCGAACCCCCGACTGACAAACACCAGGCAAAGACGTTACCAATCAGGCCACAGTCCTATTATTTTGTTATACTGAACTCATATATTGTAAAGGAAAGTTTCTGACAGGCACTATAGTGACTTCAAAAATGCAATCTCAGTTGTTATACAGGGAAGTGTTCTTGCCCTATTACTCTTTATCTAATGTGCGCAAGATATGGGCTGTAGCCTTAAAAAGAAGCTTATTACTTATCCAGATGATGTTTCTTCCCTTTTACTGTCCTCATCTCTTGAATATGGATCTGTGGTAGTTTTATATTTGATGAGAAATTCTGATATAGTTAGTGGATGGTGAAGTTCAACAATTAAAAAAGTATGTTTATGATTTTTAATAGGACTAGGTCTATTGATTTTTTTTTTCTTTTTTAACCTAATTAAATCATATAAGGATCTAGGGATCAACCCTGATAGGCGGTTTCTTTTATTTTTATTTTTTTTTTTTAGAAACGTCTCAATATTCTTAAAAACCTATATACAAATGTTAATCTATTTTGAGGAAATGTTTTATTAAAGATCTAGATCTGTCAGCGCAGTACTAATAAACGTTAGAGGTATTGGTGAGGGACCAATTTAAAGATTCAGATCTCCGTGCATTTTAATAGAAAAATATGATAAGTAGACAGAGCAATAACGAGGGATTCGGATCACTTAGTGCCGATCTCGTGTCAAATTTAGATCTGTCCATATAACTCTAGTGGAAAAATCAGATGTGAAAGGTACATAACCACACTGTTAGAAAAAAAAAAACCGTCATTTTAATCGGAAATTCTCCGTAAAAATATACTGTTCTCCGTATTTCAGTAACATACACCGTAATTTTACTTTACTTTGATATCGTTTTTTACGGGTTGGTGACCTTAATATCACTCCTTTACGTCAATATATCCGTTTATGAAACGGTAAAAATCCTGGAATAAATGTTGCCAGACATTTACCGTTTTTATAATGCAAATTTTTAACAGCGTAGTTTTTTTTATTTTTTATTTAGTCGGCGTTTACTTCAGCCATAGATCTTGCTATATATTACTATCTAATTATCCTTCATGGGTGGCAGAGAGACAGATCATTGCACTGCCAAAGAATACAAAAAAGCCCGAACATAATACATATATGATCAGCCCCTCTCCACTCAAAGGGGCGAAGGGAGAACTAGTTAATAACTGATGTATCAGTTGGTAAGGTCAACTACATGTGCTCCCAATGCCTCGTCCCTAGTTCACAGTGAAATCTATCAAGCTCTGAGCGCGAGTCTCCGACTTTTCCAATAAGCTAACGCAGCCATGTCATCTTCTGGAACTTATTCTTTTCTTATCCTGATACGCCAGCGTATTTTGCTAACAAGCGCAATGTTTTTGCTGTCTCCAAAGTAGTTTACATTCAAGTATTTACTTGTGATTTTCTCTATGATTACTTTTAGTATAATAACAATAGTGATAATAATAATTAGATTTATCATAATTATTTTCATTATTTATACAAACTTTTTCGTCACGGGGAATACTAGCCTGTTGAAAATTCAAGCACGTTTAGAGCCTACCGTTTTAATTTTACAAATGCTTTATGGTTTCTTAGTCATACACAGTGTTTAGGAATAATTAAAGTCAAATCGTTACCAAAGAAAAAAAAGTGTTATGGATGCAATGGTTATTTAGATTAACCCCTTATTAGTATGAATGGTATTTGTAGTAGTAGATTAGATATTAATAAGTTTTAACAATGAAACATTTTCAGAAGAAAAACAACTAAACAAGTTCTCGCAGTCATCTGAATACAAGACTTTCTTCGTGTTTCTCTCTCTCCATTGATAGCGACTCTGATATCCCCTACTGATGTAGGACGTGTTCTAAATGTGTCTCACGTCACCCCATATGGATGGACGCTAAGTGACTGCTGCAGATTGCGATGCCTTCCCATTCGACCGGTATAGTAGGGGGAAATTAAACGAAGGGACCAATCTCCTGGTGGCAGCTCTTGTTTTGTTGGAGCACAGCTAAGCAGTCATCGTGTAAGATGACATTTCTTTGACTGTTGTTACATGAGGTTTAGAAAACGAGGGTCATGATGCTGGTTGTGAATTGTTTCCATTTCTAATAACTTCAATTGTTGTAGCATCCTTTTAAGGGTATTCAAGGAGAAAAAAAAAGAATGATTATTTTTTTTCTTTTTTTTTTTGCGTGTCGCTCCAGCCACTGAGGTTGCTGTAGTAGATAGATCAGTAATATTTTATTTAAATTCTCTTTCAGTAATTCAGTTAGCTATGAAGTGAATAATTGCTTAAAGAAAATTAACCTAAGATCTTTGCTCGGCGAGAGTAAAATTAATTTGAATTATTCCGGTTTACTTCTTTCTAGCTAAAAGATAATTAATGGTTATTCTTCCGAAGAAGAGAAAACTCTAATATATATGTATATATGTGTATATGTATATATGCATATATATGTGTATATGTATATATATATATATATATATATATATATATATATATATATGTATATATATATGTATATATGTGTATATATATATATATATATATATATATATATATATATATCGAAGAAGAGAAAACTGTCATACACACACACACACACACATATATATATATATATATATATATATATATATATATATATATATGTGTGTGTGTGTGTGTGTGTGTGTGTGCGTGTGTGTATATGACAGTTTTCTCTTCTTCGATATATGTATATATACATATATATACATATACATATATATATATATATATATATATATACAGTATATATATATATATATATATATATATATATATACTGTATATATATATATATCGAAGAAGAGAAAACTGTCATATACACAAACGCACACACACACACATATATATATACATATATATATGTAATATTTAGAATAGTAATATTACATGTTTAAAACAAATGACGTAATATGTCATGTTGGTTGGAAGAGCTGGCCGTGAGATTTGCTATGGTCAACTCAAATTGTGTACAGGATGTAAGATGCTAAGTTGTCATTCTTTCTTAGTGTCAACACATTGTCTCTTCGTGTGAAAGTTTGTGACGTCACCGGATGCAGGTGTCTTCCGATTCCGTCACTTATCCAAATTAAAGCAAGTGTACGATTTTTGGGATATCCGTAATTTGTTCAGTTCATATCAAAACTTCACCAGAATTGGTCATGTGGACCAACACAGCTTCCTCCAGTGATGGAGATGTTTAACTCAGTTGTTATTCACAATAAAACTTAAAAACTACTAAAATGTGTTCAGTAAACCATTCAAATACATTTGAAAACAACTCATACTCAAATGTGTGCTTAAGACAGTAGCACACCAATAAATGGTGGCAGCGATTAAACTCAAAGACAGCGGTTAAACTCTAAGAATTAGAGAAATATCTTCAAGACTTCAAAATAAATAGCTGTAAAACCAGAGATATATCTTCAAGACTTCAACATAAAAGCTGTGAAACCAGAGAATGATCTTCAAGACTTCAAAATAAAACTATCTACAAGAATCTACAATTTTGACTAAGTCCAACGAAAATGCTAACACCAACATATGTTAGTATACAAATAGAATCTTCAATCAACATCCTAGGAAACCCAAGGACTGGCATTCAACTATTGCAAAACATATCCAGGAAGACCTACATTCTACAAGAAACTAGAACGAGACATCGCTAACAAAACATCAAGAGAGAGAGAGAGAGAGACGACTCGACTTCATATATAAGCTAAGTACAGAGATTTTGTATTCATTTCAGTTTGTGCAGTGAAGTGTAGTTATCACAAGTCGTTAGTCAATTATTGCTGGGGTGAGTGAATTCCTAAACTTTGTTATAAGAAACTCCGAATTCTCATTTAGAATTTTTCTTTCTTTGTGCTAATTCCTTTTTCTTTCATAAACTCTTGGGGGGAAATGTATTGGGATTAGTAACATTGTTGGGGGAATTTTATTATACATATGCGTTTACGCAGTGGGCGTCTGTACTCATATAGATATTTTGATAGGATTGAAAGGGGTCAAAGAGATAGAAAAAAAAAGAATACAGCAGTCATGGCTCCTCCTGTCAGCCCTACCCCTGGACCTAGTGGTGTAGGCCAGGCTAATCCTCCTCCAATTGTGACGCTTGTAAATGCCAGGTCAGCAATCCTTCCTTTTCAAGGCCGTGTCAACGGGTTCTTGCCACAAAATGTGGAGTCATGGATTTCATCCGTTGATGCCCATTTAAATGCCAAACAAATCGTAGATCCTTTTGTACAATTACAAGAAGCTAAAAGTTTTATAGATTTTTCTAAGGGGGATGCGAGTGCGTATTTAAGAGGTGTTTCATTTCAGGAAGCAGTTACTTGGGATGATTTCAAAGTTAGGTTACGCGCGATCTATGGGGGTGAGGAAGCTTTGGATGTAGTGTTAACGTTACGAAATACACTTAATCAAGCCACTATGAATCGGCTTAATGTTGTTGAGAGAGCAGCTCTCATAGCTGATAGGCTTAACGAATATCAGGACATTTTAGGTAATTCCACTTGGGTTACTAACGATAATATCTCCGTGAAAGATTTTTTACGATTAATGTATTTAACTTGCATGACACTTATGTTGCCTGAAGCTTTAGTGCGGTGCTTTGATAAGAAGTTAATGCCTGCAAGTACGGAATTGGATGTCTATAAACAGATAAAGAAGCACATGTCCAAGTGTCCAGATCTCGATCCCGTGTTAACTCAAGTTTTTGCTAAGAATGAAACAAAACCACAAACAGTGAACGTAATTAATAATCCAGTAGCGGGAGTGACGTGTTACAACTGCAAACGTCAAGGTCACATAAGCGCAGACTGTAGAACGAAATTTTGTTCAGTTCACAACACAGGATCACATTCTTATAGTCAATGTTACGCGCGTAAGACACAACAATATCCTAGAAATACACAGTCAATTCCACAGTCAGTTCCATATGGAAATAAAAAGAAAAATCCTCATTTTAACAATAAGAAGAAACAACAAAATGTCAATGCAGTTCAGAGTCCGAAACAAACAAACACTTCTTCAAATATCGCTGAGCCTGGGCCGTCAAACCAGACCTCGCAAAGTCAGCCTAATTTTCAGAATGTGCAGAGCAAAGCAAATACCACATAGTTAACTCTAGAGGGGAAGAGAGTGATGTTGGGTCAAGGTCATTTATGTCAACATCAATAGTATTGAATAATCAATTTAATGTTTTATCAGATAATTGTGAGACAATAGATTTTCCTATGAAACACACGGCCGAATTAAGTAAAACAGTGCATGTTCCCGTAGATTTGCAACGAATTCATACAATAATAAGCCAAAATGAGTTACGGCCAACCTTATATGCTGTAAATTTAGAACACAAATCCTTTACGTTATTTTTTGACTCTGGTAGTCCACGTAATATTATGGATTTGAAGACGCATCATTTGTTGTTTTCGAACTTTCCGATTGAAAAATCAGGAATCAGACTTTCAGGTATAGGAAATAATGAATTAAACGTCATAGGCATAACTCATATTCAGTTCAGAGTCGGTAATCGCACGTTTGCCGATACATTTGTTGTTGTGAAAAACATTAATATGTATCCAGCTGTAATTATAGGATACCCATCTATGGGAAATCAAAACATTATCTTAGCTCCTGCAAAGCACGGCGTGTATATCAAAGGGAAATTCTATAAGTCTTCTAATACTTTAAAGTCAGTTTTGGATAAAAAGGAGACGACAAATGTAACCGTAACGTACGTTGAAGAACCAATAACTTGTCTCACTAATAAAGAAATAATGTACGCGACCCAGCAGAATTCTCGTTCACCCGTAATATCATCTTGCACGCAATCTATCGAACCAAACATACCTTCGAATTTAATAGTGCAAATAAAGAAAACACTACCGGGATCTGAAATATTAATCCTTTCCGATACTTTGAAAACCAACGGATTGTCTGTCACACAAGCTATTTATACAGTAGGCTCACATCAGCAATGTAATATCGAAGTCTGTAATCATTTAAATAACACTTTAGTAATTCACAAAAATCAACATATCTTGGATGTAGAAGTTTATAAACATCGTATTCTTACCGTTGCTGAAATCAATCACTCTCAATCAGTTGCGGATGAATCCCTTTTACGATCTATTAAAAATAAAATCAGTAAGGACATTCAAGACGAAGAAATTCAGCAGAAAATTTTTGAACTTTTAAATAAATATACAGATGTCTTTTCCACTACGGATGGATCCTTAGGAAAAACAGATGTGATCGAGCATCAAATAAGGTTAAAAGACAAACAGAAAATTATATATGTACCCTCGTACAGACTCCCTATGAAATTCCAGAATGAAATAAATGATGAAGTAGGTAAAATGTTAGAGGAAGGAGTCATTAGAAAATCAAATAGCCCTTATAATTTTCCTTTAATAGTTGTACCGAAAAAAGATCGAACATGGCGTATCTGCGTCGACTTTCGTCGTCTAAACGAGGAAACGATCCCTGATCGATTCCCAGTGCCATGTACTGACGATATTTTGTCTTTGTTAGGTCAGAATAAATATTTTACCAGTTTGGACTTACTTAAAGGCTTTCACCAGATATCATTAGAAGAAGATAGTATCCCATACACAGCCTTCAGCACAGCCAGGGGACATTATGAATTTTTACGGATGCCTTTTGGTTTACGTTGTGCTCCTATAACATTTACAAGAATGATTAACATAGTGTTTGGAGACTTGTTAGGGGATATATTGCATGCCTATATGGATGATCTTGTAATCTTTTCCAACACCTTAGAGGAACATCTACGTAAGTTAGAACTAGTACTACAGAGATTAAGACAACATAACTTAAGGGTAAAGATTAGTAAGTGTGAATTTTTCAAAACAGAATTGATATATTTGGGTTTCATGGTGTCAAGCCAAGGTCTTAAAGTAGTCCATGATAAGGTGTCGGCTATACGTAATTTTCCCATACCTACTAATGTCAAGGGAATACAGCAATTTCTGGGTTGTAGTGGATATTACAGGCGTTTTATACGCAACTATTCAATAATAGCCGCTCCTTTAACTGATCTTACGAAGAAGGGCGTAGATTTCATATGGTCTGAGCAACATCAACAGGCGTTTAATACTTTGAAAGATGAACTGTGTAGTTCTCCTATCT
This sequence comes from Palaemon carinicauda, assembly GCF_036898095.1. Taxonomy (NCBI): domain Eukaryota; kingdom Metazoa; phylum Arthropoda; class Malacostraca; order Decapoda; family Palaemonidae; genus Palaemon; species Palaemon carinicauda. Next base: position 35,313,929 of record NC_090761.1, read on the forward strand.
TAAAATTTCCTGACTTCGGTAAGGAATTCTTCATTGCAACAGACGCCTCAGACTTAGGAGTAGGAGGGGTTTTGCTTCAGCAATATGATAAACAGTTTTTCCCGATAGCTTTCTATTCTCGAAAATTGAGAACTTCCGAAAGTAAGTATGCAGTAATAGACAAGGAAGGACTAGCTATTGTTAATTCGCTAGTGCATTTTAAGTTCATAATTTACGGTTATCCCGTTAAGGTTCTTACTGACCATAAACCACTAACAGAGTTCTTTAAAGGCTTCAATCACAGCCCTAAACGAACTCGGTGGCATTTAATCATTCAAGATTTTGGCGCAAGAATCGGGTATTTACCTGGGAAAGCAAATATCATTGCGGATGCATTATCACGCAACCCCGTGTCATCTTGTACGGAGTCTTTAGCTGAATTAATAGATATATCAACATCCATGCCTATTGTAAAAACAATATCTGAACAAGAAGATTTAGGCTGGAGTGCTGAATTGTTACAGACTGAGCAAAGAAAAGATCAGAAAATAGAAACAATTATAAATGCTTTGAAAGGCAATCATAAAGAAAAAGAATATATAAAGTATAAGCAGCAGAATTATGTAATCAAAGATAATATTCTGTGTAGGACTGTGACAAGGAAAACCCGCAATACACCACATGTAACTAACGACCAGGTAGTAGTACCAAACTCACTTGTTTCCACTGTCCTGAATTGGTTGCATTCAAATCCATTACATGGACACCCTGGGTTCTCATTAATGTCACAGAAAGCCAAATCATTGTTTTATTGGCATACAATGCTTACAGATATAAAAAGACACATAGCTAATTGTCGCACATGTCAGGAAAACAAAGGGCATACGAAAACACCTGTTAGCTTAGGAGCTTATCCTGTTCCCAATCAACCCTTTGAAAGAATACATTTAGATTTGTTAACAGGATTTTACGAGTCAGACAGAGGAAATAAGCACCTCTTAGTGATTATAGATGCTTTAACTCGATATACAGAACTAATAGCGCTTAAAACTAAAACTGCGATTGAATGCGCTAGGAAGTTTTACGAGTGTTACATTTGTAAACATGGAATTCCACACATGATAATCTCAGACTCGGGTGGTGAATTTAATAATCACTTTCTTATCTCATTGTGTGAATTCCTCAACATAAAGAAGGTTAATACCATGATATATCACCCAGAGTCGAATGGGCTAGTGGAAAGAGCAAATAGGAAGATATTAAATATATTAAGGGTAACACTAGGGGGATCAGACCCCAACTGGGATATTGCAATACCGGCGGCACTGAGTACTCTGAATCATTCATATCATATATCAATTAAAATGTCACCGCATGAAGCATTGTATGGTACCCCAGTTAGAACACCTTTCCATGTATTAACGCCTCCAACTAATCTATCAAATCCTTTAAAAGAATGTATAAATGCAAGTATAAGTCGATATGATATCCTTCGAAAGAATTTAGAAGAATCACAAATCATAATGAAAAGGAATCATGATAAAATAGCGAAACCAACTAAAACATATACCGTGGGTGATAACATCTATATTCAAATCAATGTCAGAAAAGGGCTCAACTATAAACTAACACCTAAGTTTGAAGGCCCATTTAACATTTTGGAAATATTAACGGCCAATAGGTTTAGAATTCAAAACGTAGCCCAACCCACGGATGAGAGAATAGTACCATTGTCTCACATAAGAAATTAAAAAGAAGTGAGGAAAAATTTTAATTTTTGTAACTAAAAAGTTTTCTTTTTAATACAGGAGTAATTACATATATTTTTTCTCGTTACAGGTTTCCAAGATGAATTTTTTGTTGTTGGGAGTGATATTGTTCGCTCAGACATTTTTTTCGTATGGGATGAGTTCTAAGACTAAGAATATATATTTTAAATATGGAAATATAGTTGAAAGACAAGAAGACATTTTTATTACATCAACCAACGTAATTGTCGAAGTGCATATGCAAGCAATTTTTCTTCAAGAGAATGATGTCACTAGCTTAAGAACCGCCATTTCAAGGTTTTCTGCATCATTGGATGAGTTGCATAGGAGACATTTTCATTTGACTACTAAGAGTTTGCTTGGATCAACATTAAAAGTTGCAGAGATGCTATCTGATGACTTGAAAAATAAGACTGGAGAGACAGGATCTTTGGCTTATGACCTTTTGATGTGGACTGTAGGACACGAACAAAAAGAAAGACGGAATCCGTTCATTTATGCTGCATTAAGCATCTTTGGGTCTGTTGCAAGTTTAGGTTTAGGACTTTCCAATCGTCTTAAAATTAGTAATCAAAATAAGAAAATTGAGTTCTTGACTCATAAAGATGAATTGATTATGTCAGAACTAAGGGATCAGTTAGCTTCAATCAATAAAATTATGGATTTGTTAAATGAACATTCAGATAATATCGTTCAAATTATGGAAGTACAGGATTTGTTAGCAACATTAACGTATTATGATTCAAAGATAGATCACATACATAACAGAATTGCACATTTCATTGAGAAATCCAAGGATTATGTAGAAGCTATCACGTTAGCAACTAAAGGTGTATTGTCGCCCCATTTGTTGCCTATACGTTACTTAAAATTAGTTCTGGAGAACACTAGGGATAAACTAGGCTATGTTCCTTTGTTAGACGAACATAGGTTAGAATTTTATTACAGCCTAATTACAGTAAACGTAGATAATAACAAGATTAGGATTACAATTCCCTTTGATTCTTCTGATGCCTGGCAATCTTACAGGATATCACCATTTCCGACTTTCATGACGAATCACTCAAATCCAGTAATATCCAGTTTGACAGGACACGTATTGATTTCCCCAGACAAGGAAACATATACGGTCATTAAAGACTTAAATCAATTAACTCACTGTTCAGACGCAATGGATAGAAAAATATGTACAGCTGACTCATTTGAATTCCGTAAAAACTTGATGGATTCATGCGAGTTAGGTATAGTGCTAGACGGTGCTCTCTCCCATACAAGTGAAAATTGTCTGGATAAGCTTTATCCCTTTGACAATAAAGAATTCAATTGCAGACTAAATAATGGCTCGTGGATACGATACGACAAGGACGGCTTCAATGTATCATGCCCTGACGGATCCACATCCTACAACCACATCTTCGTCGCAGCAGATGGCTGTATCGGGACTTCCCCGAATTCCATGGTGACTGGCCTACGGACAATCATCAGAGAACGTGCTTACTTCGCGAACTTCACGTGGACCTCTACAACGCCCGCACTTCCTCTCCCCTATAAAGGAAGTGTGGCGAAACGCTTAATGAAACTTACCGAAAAGGACCACCTGTCGCCGACTTACAAAGAGATTCTTCACCCTATATTACTAGCAGGTTTATTTGGAACGGCGTTAATTTTTATCGCCGTGAACATCCTTGTTTGGCGTAGGTTACGGCACAGCAAGCAGCTACAAAGGAACGAGTTGAATAGCCCTGACAATACCCCTTACTTGATCCAGTTCAAAGCTGTATGAGTGGCCACCTCATTCGCTAAGGGAGTAATTTGTCAGGATGATGTTTGTATGAAAAGCTGATTAGTACGCTAGTAATATGTAATTAAAGAAATTCTCTACATTTGCATTGTTAAAAATACATTTAAAATAACATTTAAAAAAATAAATAAAATAAAAAAGGATATAAATCATTTTTTTCTCTCGGCATCTAATAAAAATATATAAGCCGGAATGTTAAAAAAGAAAAGAGAAAAAAAAAAGAAAAAAATATATAAGATATATAACAGAATCTATGGGCATCTAATAAAATGTATCAGCCCTATATATAAATATATATATATATATATATGTACGAAACCGTGGTACGTGTACGTACCTGGAATTTGTATTTGTGCACTAAAAATTGAGTATCTTGTTTCTGACAAAGGTAACAATTATTCTTTATCAAGTTACCGAATCATTTGTAAGTCAGAATTTGTTTTGTTTTTTGGTACCATGTAATCATTTGCTAGCAATGTACCATATATATGATCTTGGTTTTATCATGCATTTTTCTTTTTGCTTTGGTAATATCTTTTTTGTATGCATTATTGTTATTAGTTTTGATGTGCCTATTTGGACATTCGTCCTCAGTTGGATATAGCTAGTTTTGGACAATGAATGATACGTATGTCCAGTCACACCTAATAACCATGTTTCGGCTTGTTGTTAAATTTTTGTAAAAAAAATTGAGATAGCTGGCCGAGCTTATGTAATATTTAGAATAGTAATATTACATGTTTAAAACAAATGACGTAATATGTCATGTTGGTTGGAAGAGCTGGCCGTGAGATTTGCTATGGTCAACTCAAATTGTGTACAGGATGTAAGATGCTAAGTTGTCATTCTTTCTTAGTGTCAACACATTGTCTCTTCGTGTGAAAGTTTGTGACGTCACCGGATGCAGGTGTCTTCCGATTCCGTCACTTATCCAAATTAAAGCAAGTGTACGATTTTTGGGATATCAGTAATTTGTTCAGTTCATATCAAAACTTCACCAGAATTGGTCATGTGGACCAACACAGCTTCCTCCAGTGATGGAGATGTTTAACTCAGTTGTTATTCACAATAAAACTTAAAAACTACTAAAATGTGTTCAGTAAACCATTCAAATACATTTGAAAACAACTCATACTCAAATGTGTGCTTAAGACAGTAGCACACCAATATATATAATATATATATATATATAATATATGTATATATGTATATATATGTATATGTATATGTATATGTATACATATATATATATATATATATATATATATATATATATATATATATTGTATATATATATATATATATATATATATATATATATATATATATATATATATATATATATATAACCAACAACAACAAATGCAGCCGTATCTAGTCCACTGCAGGACAAAGGTCTTGGACTTATCAATTCCTGTTAGGGTTTTGGCCAGTTTTCAACACCAAGTTGCCCAGTGCAGATTGATGGTGGGAGATTTGTGCTTTTTATAATTTATAGTTTTCAAATTTATCAGTTGGTATTGGGTGATATTCAGTTCTTTGTCATTCGTATACTGATCGATTTTATATAACGTAAAAATTGAATTTATCACTTTTTTTTTTTTAATGCTTTATATTTCAACCAATCTGTTTTGCTAGCGATTGCAAGCTCTCTAGCTACACCGGGATCCTCCATCCATCCCAAGCAACTAATTTTTCCCGTAAAGTTTACTACTCGAGTCCTAAGCATTGTACGATCTGACAGCAACACGGCTTCTAATTTTAACGAAGCAAGTGCTTGCAAGCGCTTCTGAATGATATATATCCTCCCTAGTTCGTTCCTGCTGGATGCATGTCCACGCATTCCCTCCCCAAAGGTGTATTGGTACGTATTCTGACACGTTGCTTCTCTCTTTTGTTGGGAAAAGGTGTCGATGAATGATGTAGTTCCATACAAGGCTCTGAATGTTCTGCTAAAGAGGCTGAAACGATTTTCCTCTGATATAATATGCTTCTTAGGTAGCCAATAATCATTCTATGTTTTTCCACGATATGAATAAGTAAAGGAGTGGTTTTTGCTAATATTTGTTTCTTAGGTAGTCAAGACTGACACAGATTTTGATGAAGTTAGTTACAATCGAGTTGTAAAAACAACGGGACAAAGATTTTAATTTGTGGAAGCTATTATAATTACATTATTTTACTGATTCCTACACCAGTACAATAGTATGGTTATATCTTGCACGTATGGAATTGCAATAAAAATATAATAATGCACTGTGTGGTTCTTGACGTATACATCCTTCTATTTTGACCATAGACAGGACAACTCAAATTCATTTCATAACCTGTAACTGAAGATAAAGATATCTACTTCCAAACCCATTAGACTTTCCTTCCCCACGAATAAGTTTGTAAGATAAGTTTAATTTTTCTTTGTTTTTTCATTACTTTTTTACTTACTCTTTAGCTCTCATAATTTTGTCATGAGAAATATAACCTGTTTCAATGAAACCGTAGAAATTGAAAAATACCAGCTTCAAAGCCTAAACCAGATTTGAGATTTCTTTAGTTTACGCCAGTATTTAGTTTTAATATCATGTTTCTTAGTCAAAGTCAAAGTCAGAGAGAGAGAGAGAGAGAGAGAGAGAGAGAGAGAGAGAGAGAGAGAGAGAGAAACATTTTAAGCTAGTAAAATAAACCATAAAAAGTCAAGTTCCATGGCGAGAACAGGTAACTTCATTTGTATTTGATTTATACTCCTTAGAAAATTGATATGTCCCTTATGTAGTAAAAATCTGATGACTGGGACTATGATTCGTTGGCTTATTCTATATTATATATTTATGTAATATACTGGTCAGAATAATGAGTCTAACAAATTATGTCAGGTCTTGTCTTTTTTTCTTTAAAGAATATAGATTTTAGTATGTATATATACCTCTCAAAAGAATATATTTCTTCGGACAGTGGTAACTAAAACTCACGCCCTACTAATGATTTCTATTACGAAATATTTATATATTTTCTAGTTTTAAATCTTGGTTTCCTCCTTTCAAAACAAGTATGAAAAGTAATTTCATGTCAGCGAGTCATGCTAAGCTATAACCGACAGAAGGGAAAAAAAAAGCTCTTGTGAGCCACAAATGCTGCCTAATTTTATGAGAGTTTGGGGAAATTCGAAAATTGTTTTTCTGCCACGTTAAAAAGGCTTCAGGTTTCTAATCATATTTGCGGAGGCTCCTCGGTGTAATGGGATACGATTAGAGGGTTTCAGATATGAAGGCACGGGGAGAGAGAGAGAGAGAGAGAGAGAGAGAGAGAGAGAGAGAGAGAGAGAGAGAGAGAGAGAGAGAGAGAGAGAGAGAGGGTGGTTATAAACGATTTTATTTTTTGCCTTTATGCTGGCATATTCATTTTCGTACCCGCCAAGAGTCTTAGCAATTTTTTTTTTCTGCTTGCAAGTCCAAACACAGTTGCCAAGATAGGATCCTCTGTCCATCCCAATGTCTGTAAGTTAGATCCACTTTTCGAATGTATTTAGGACCCGTCAGGATAAGTAATGCTCCGTCTACATTTACTGAAGCAATTGCTTACACTATTTTTTAGCATCCTCAAAATATAGATATATTTTCTTTGCTTGAAAGTCCACTAATCCCCTGAATGGACATGGCCTTTTATAGACAATGATTTGGCGTAGCGATGAGAATGTCATCACGACGGTGAACATAATTTTATTTCTATTTTTGACAAACCCTAGAGTTGGGTGTATATTCCCAAACGTTTACCATCAACAACACTTTCTCTTACCAAACAGTTCGAGAAAAGGTAGACGTCAGATACACTGTATACAAAATTACAAGATAATATGATAATTATCTGTCATTAATTGTCAATCTGTCCACGAAGATCCCATTTCCAAATACGTTAGCCTATACTACCCCAGATATGAAAGGAAGATGAATTAAAATATTTGTCGGTTTGGATATTCTGCATTTCCTCTTTTGCAGTTATCTTGGCTCTTGTTTTATTCCCTTAAGTGTTTGCGCCTTTTTCAAGAAGGTAATCGTTAGTAACAGAGGAGGAAGTTTCGTAGGATTTAGGATATTCCAGTGGAAGCTAATAACCAAAATGTGATGCTACTGTAGGTATTTGGGCTGTTTCGCTGTAGAGAGAGAGAGAGAGAGAGAGAGAGAGAGAGAGAGAGAGAGAGAGAGAGAGAGAGAGAGAGAGAGTATATTTATAGATACATGGTACTATCTACTATTAGCGATTTTTGCCATTCCTTTTACTCGAATTCTCGGTTTCTTCCCACAGATTCCAGGAAATATACCGAAACTCTTATCGTGATGATTTTTTTCTAGTTGCCAGCTAAGATGGAGGATGTTCTCTCTCTCTCTCTCTCTCTCTCTCTCTCTCTCTCTCTCTCTCTCTCTCTCTCTCTCTCTCATTTGTGTCTCTTATAACGGTGTTTGGGGATTTATTGGTTATGAAAGAAATCTTTAGAATTTTGCCCCATATAGAAGCAGAGAAACAGAGACACTGATGAATTCCGTGATGTTGGGACAAACTGTCAAACAAAGAGAGTGAACCACCGGTGTTCAAATTAATCTATGCTTTCGCATGTACAATTTTTCCAAAAGATTACAAAACTATGGTGGCGAGTATTGCCATTTGTCATTTTTATATATTTATCGTGAAAATAATTTTTCACTACCCATGTATCTTACCTTTCGTCTTTTATTTTTTTTTTATTTTTTTTTTATTTTATATATTTTTTTTTTTTGCTTACGAATATAAGAGTAATGTTTGCTATGGTGCAATTTCCCATCATCCCTGTTCCTGGAAAACTTCCTTGTAGCTTTGCCACAAAACTTACTCCCTGTGCTGTTTCGTAAGCATTGCAGAACCGAAAACAACACCGTATATTAATTTACGACATCAAACACTTACAAGTGTTTGTTAGTAATCTTTTTCCTAGGAGTATGGTATTTCTGCTAGCATTTCCGCCCAACCCTTTTATATCATCATCATCATTATTATTATTATTATTATTATTATTATTATTATTATTATTATTATTATTATTATTATTATTATCATCATCATATAAGCTACCGGTACAACCATAGTTGGAAAAGCAGAATGGGAAGAATAGCCCAGTGAGGAAAGGAAATAAGGAAAGAGATCAACTACAAGAAAAGTAATGAAGAATTGAAATAAAGCATTTTACGAACAGTAATAACATTGAAATAGATCTTTCATTCATGAACTATGAAAAGAGACTTATATGTTAGCCCGTTCAACTTAAAATTCGCCGCAAGTCTGAACATAAGAAGTTTCACCGATTTAACTACCTGATTAGGAAAATCAGTTCATAACATGGTCACAGCTGAAATAAAACTTATGGAATACTGTATCCAGTAGTATTGACAACACTTTTCAGATTATGCCCCACTGCTTCTCCTTTTACTGGGAGGATGTATTAATGATGGATGATGTCTGTATTATACAGTATACCTATTGGTTTATGTTTTCCGCTTTTTCTTTTGTCAGCTATTTTGGGAGAAACAATAATAAGACGCCAATGTTTGTATCCCTAAAGCCAATGAATCTTTCTGAAAGGATGATTTTATGAAGAAATATATTTCACTTGCAGGATTTAGATAGTTTTAAGAATATCATTTATTTATGAAAGTATTTATTTTCAATATAATTCTGTTACTTGTTTCACTACAATAAATTTAAGATTGTCAGTAATAAACTGTTTTTTTTATAGAATATCCAATCTTCTAAATTTCATTCGTACTAAACTTTTAACTTTGACGGATGATTTGGAATGATAAACTACCATTATTATTTGAGTTGCATGTTTTTTATTTTCTGATTCTCGTGAATGCATTTTAAAAGAGCCAAGTTTCTGTGAACAATTAGAGATTCATAAATGCCATATTGATGAAATTCAGAAGCATAATTTTGATGATTTACTTAATACTAGTAGTCAAAGTTTTGAGATTATTTTTGCATGTTGGTTGTGGGAGGGAAGGTAAATAAAACCTTTCTGAATTCATGAGATAGTGCTATCAGAAAAAAAAAAAAAAAAACACCTTTTTAGATATTGCTTAACATTTTTACCTATTTAATGGAGTTTTCTCTTTTTTTTCTCTCTCTTTCAGATGGACACATCCATGATAAGCTCTTTCTTTACAAGCATATTAAGGTAATTGTCTTCACGCTTTTGTACTGCCTGTTGCCATATCCTTTATAGTTTTCAATGATAGCATAGTACAATATTTCAGTAGCTTTTCAAAGTAAGGCAACGACCCATTACTTTGAATTTGAATCCTCGGTGTCAAAAGTACACAATTTTTTTCATCTTTTAACCCCTTGTCACCAGACTGCAACAATATACCAGAATTACTGGACAAATTAAAGCTGATAATTATTGCGCTTTTGTGACATAACATTAACAAACTAGATTAGTTATAATTTTGCACTAATATAGAAAAAATACTGTTTGGTCTTAATTTCGGGGGATAAATGTCAGAAAGTGTGCTCGGCATATAATTTTAGGCATTCATGTTACAGCGGCGCATATGAAAAGTACAGTGTTATCCTTTACTGAAAAGGTTCGGTTAGTTTCTTGCTAGGCGCTGATGAGTTGAATTATAATTAAACCTAGACACACACATTATATATATACATACATATATATATATATATATATATATATATATATATATATATATATATATATATATATATATATGTATATGTATATGTATACATACACACACGTGTGTGTCGTTTTATTGAAAAGAAAAAAAAAAGTAATATTCATACGTTATGTGAAGAATCATGAATCAAAACCCTTGATATTACATAAGATGTATTAATACGAGCTAGTGTTTTATAGATATCTGACTTTTACATGTATCAGCCAAAGTGGATTCTATATGTTTTACTATGGTGTCAGTTAGGCCCTGAACGTATATTCTACATCCAACAGGGATTAAGGCTCGCTGTGGAAAAAAAAAAAATATTCCGAGCATTTCCGGTCCGTATTTTTAAGGATTTTGGTAAAAATCGTATTCAATATAGTTATCATTTATCATTGTATCAGTGAATTTGGTTAATGTGACCCGCAGATTTCACATATTTCATTCAAAAAGGGGAATTTTTTACATTTAAGTGATGTATTTCAAACCTTTCAAATGTTTCATATTTTACATTTGCACACGGAGTGATATAAAATCTGCCATTTAATGTAGCGTAAGGTGTGATAGCTGAACGCATTATCAAAGCCAGGTGTGGGTTGGTAGAATTCCGTCGTTCAGTTGGTTCTTTATGCATATTGCATAATGTTTTCATAATTCTAATCTTCTTTTGCATTCAGATCTTCCAAGACTGTACCATCCTAGACTGTAGTACAGTTGGCTTCATTAATTCCGGTAGACTTCACGTGAAGGTAAGGAGATGTCTTAACAGCTGTGCATTGTAGCAGGTAACATTGTGTTAACAAAAAAAAAAAAAACTATTGGTAACATTGTAAAACAAAGTCGTTAGCTTGTAAACACGTGATCAAAAGCAGTATTATTAATTTTTCGAAGTACTGTCAAGCAAATAACAATATTTTTATGTACATCACTTCATAGAATTAATAAAAAATGATTTTGATCACGTATTTGCAAGCTCGGCGACTTTGTGTTACGGGCAGGGTTACCAATAGTTTCTCCTATGCTGAACACAGCGTTACCCACAACAATTTACGGCTGCCAGACACCTCCTTACCTTCCCATAAAGTGTACAGAAATTAATGAAGCCAACTGTATTAGGTATACAGTTAAAAAAAAGTCTTTTCTTTTACATCATGATGCCCAATACTATACCGCATTCTAGAAGTATTATTCCAAATGTAACCAGATTGTGGAATGATATTCCTAATCAGGTAGTTGAATCGTCGCAACTTGAGAGCTTCAGACTTGCAGCGAATGTTTTTATGTTGAATAGGCTGACATAAATCTCTCTTTATATTGAGATATTTTATATTCTTTATTCATTACTTGACATATAGTTTATTTATTTCCTTATTCCTTTTCCTTGCTGGACTATTTTCCCTTGTTTGAGCCCTTGTGCTTGTAACATCCTGCTTTTGTAAAGTGTTGTCGCTTGGGTAGTAATAATAATTCATTTAGTTATCTAGAATTTCAAGGATTTCCATGAACATTTGAAAATCTAGGAGTTAGGACTTATTTTATGACAGATGGATTTTGTTACAAAAAAAAAAAAAAAAAAAAAATATCAAGATTTTCCATACTTTTATGTATTCCTGATAAAGTTTTATTCCTAGATTTTCCAATTTTATGTTTTATAGCGCTTTTGTCAAGAATTGCTAGGAACAGGAAAACCATGTGAAACTATGATCAAAAGAAAACAAGATGGTTATGCACAACAAATCAAGCCGAATTTGATTACTCTGCGTGAAATTCAATTGTTGTTTTTCCGGCATGTTCAAAAGGCTTCAGGTTTGAAATTATATTGCCAAGGCACCCACGGCATGAAACACGATTAGCTGGTTTTGAATTGCAGATAGAAAGATAGATACAGAGATAGTGAGAGGGAGAGAATAACCATAGAAGTAGTGCTTTTATATTGCCATGTTGACATTTTCCCAAACGCTCGGCATCATGCCGAGCCTATTCTGCTTGAAAGTGCCTGAGCAATTGCCGATGGGAACTCGTCCAAGGCATCTTTTAATGCCACTTATATTCTCCATAAAGTTTACTTCTATGGTCGAAGGCATTGTATGGTTCGACTACTACCATCATCTGAATTTAGAGAAGCAGTTACTTACTAGCATCTCTGAATGATATATATTCCAGCAGTTATTTTCATGTGCGGGCATGTCCTTGCATTCCCTCCGTGAAGGATGCAGGGATTTTATAGACAACGACATCTGGCACGATGCTTCTCCATTTGTTAAGGGAGGGCGTCGATGAAGGATGCAGTCTGGCACATTGCCCTGATTTTCGCAGTATCGATGGACACAATTCTTCTTTTTGTTGATATAATTTTTTTAGAATAATGATATGAAAATATATTATTGTGTTTTTAAATAATTTTCAACGATTATAGTTTTAACGGAATTTATTTCTTGTATGATAGGCTAGTTTTGTAAGTTTAGTCACGATGAACAGTATTGCACACATAAACAACATTGCACACAAAATTTTGTCCATGAAACGTGTTCCTTTTAGCTTGACGAGAAACGAGAGGATGTTTATCTACCAAACTACAAATATAGGTGTCAGTTCCAAGTGCTTGAACCTTTGCTCAGCGCAGACACGTTTGATTAAGTAAAAGATATTTTGACTTGGTAATAGCACGCTTCATTATTTGCATATTTTGCTTTGTGTTCAGTATCCCTTGTTGTGGCATGATTGGTAACGTCTCTGTCTGGTGTTTACCAGACGGGGGTTCGAGTCCCGCTCATACTCGTTAGTGCCATTAGTGTCTGCAACCTTACCATCTTTGTGAGCTAAGGTTGGGGGGTTTGGGGGAGCCTATAGGTCTATCTGTGGAGTCATCAGTAGCCAATGCCTGGCCCTCCCTGATCCTAGCTTGGGTGGAGAGGAGGCTTGGGCGCTGATCATATAATATATGGTCAGTCTCTAGGGCATTGTCCTGTTTGCTAGGGCAATGTCACTGTTCTTTGCCTCTGTCATTCATGAGCGACCTTTAAACCTTTAAACCCTGAATCCATAGAACATGTTTTGTCAATATAAGACACAATAAAAGACCAAGAAAAATTAAAAAAACCATATGTTTTATATCATTTGGAAAATTGACAGATTTGTGAGGTTACACCGTTTACTGAAAATATAGAAATAGGGATACGTATGTAAACTGTAGAATGTTTAGGGAAGTGAGTAAGCGCAAAAAAATATTCCTTATTCATATTGTGATATTTGCGTAGTTTTATTTGCTGCCCATGTCGCTTGGGTGATTTAAAAATCAATAAGAGGTTTACATTTCTTTGAAAACAATTTTAGTCATAAATTATTATGAAATGTTCGCCTTTGCCGCCAACCAATCCTTAAAAAGTTATTATTTTATATCATCAAATTTAACATTCATCTACTTCCCTCTCAAAAACAATCCTGAAAAGAAAAATTGGAGTTAGAAAACATCACTCACAAAAAACATCATCATCAAGGCTTACTGCTCTTGCAGAATTCTCTGATAGTATAAGAAATTCCAAAAATAAAAAATCTCCTACGTTTGAAGGCATTCAGATTTTTAATCATATAAGTCAATGCTCCTACGTAGTTGAAGGCAATTAGTTGCTTTTTGAAGTAGAGTATAATACCTTTAGACAGAGCATAAATACAGTGGTAAAGTGACAGGCAGAGAGACAGAACATAACGTCGTTATACTATAATTTTTATGTTTTTACCTTGGAAAATATTTACAGCATAAGTGTACGCGACCTGTCAAAGGTGACGGCTAAATATTTAGATGAATATGCATACACACGCACATACACATAGGAAAGGGGAAGTGGGTGGAAAGAGTTGAATCTAAGTACAACACGGCAGTTTGGGCAATTTCTGGGAGATTGTGCTTTGCGAGAAATAAAGTTAAAATAATGAGAATATATGTATATTCATTATTTAGGAGAGAGAGAGAGAGAGAGAGAGAGAGAGAGAGAGAGAGAGAGAGGCCTATTCTCTGTCAGTATGAAAAGGCTATGATTTTTGATGAGCTGGAATCCCGAAAAAAAAGTTTGGTTTTTATATTTTTTTTTTCTTTTTGGTGATGGTACGACCTGAGATAAGCACAGCATCATACTTTACCAAAGCAAGCGCTTGCAAGCATCTCTGAAGGGGATATGTCCTAGTAGTTTGTTTGCCCCACGTGGACGTCCTGGCATTCACGCAGGAAAATAGTCTTTTATAAAGAACAGTGGAGTCAGGCACGTAGGTGCTTTTGCATTTATTAAGAGCAGATACCGACGAATTACTATTTCTGGCACTGCATTGTATGGTATCAATACCTTTATTTTAGTGGCCATCTTTATTTTTTGAGAAACTCTGGATATGGAACTAGTATATAGAGATGTATTTTCCTTTGTTAATTTTGAATAAAGTAAATTAGAAAAGGCACTCCAAAATCGAATTATTTCTTTCCAGTCATTAGACATTTTTTTTTAGAATAGAAAATACGCTATTATCTCTTTGCGTAACTCTGCTTAAAAAACATAGTTTTCGTTTGTATTCCATGCGGACACAGAATCTGTTTTTTCTTGCTCTTGCCGTCAGTTTACATTTGTTGAAAGTTTTCCTACTTTAATGAAAGGAGTAACGAAATAACCTCATTGTACCTTATTCTAAACAAGATAAGCCACTATCCTAGTGGAGAAGATAGTTTAGTAGGAACGTAGGTAGGTATCTACGTATGGAGAGAAATAGGAAATGGGGTTAGAATTTATTTACTTATGCTCTCCAAGATGAAATGAGGCTAAGAGAGAGATAGGAACCATTTTAGATTAGTGTAAAGGATGGAATAAACTTGGCAATTTACGCCAAATGTAATAGATTGTATCAAAAGAGATTTGCCATACTGTAATTGAAATTTTAGACGAGGGACTTAGAACAGTCTTACAAGAGGTAGAACATTTGTGCTATATTTTGGGAATAGTGAACTGTATAGCAGGGCTTAAGAGGCTCAAAGTATGAAAATTCCGCAGTCTTGGTCAAGTGAAAAGAGAAGACTGGATTGATGGTAATTGAAAATATTCTATTTGTAGAGAAAACAAAGATTTACGGTACAGGAATCGGGCTTTTACTACTCTACGCAGTAGACATGGACCGTGACACTGGAAATGGACAATTTGAAAAGTTGGGGATACGAAATTGTTTCCATTTATGTGGCGTTGTAATTACGCAAGGATTGAAATTTCTACCACCAACTGGGTTCGAAGCCTGTCATGGGAGGAAGAAAGGCTGAATTCCGTTTTCTATTCAACCAGGAAAGGAATTTAGTAAAATATGTATCCCAATACATTTTGGGAGTTGAAATATAAAACGTTGTTGTCTAAAATTGTTCATAAACAATTTTCTTATGTTTAACACACTGGAAGAAAACTTCTTTATCTCCTTTCTTCATAATATGTACCTCCAAAAAAATTAAAGCTGGGAAGTTATGCGGCAACTAGGATGAAAAGAAATCAGATCGTGCTGGGCTACAAATGCTTCCAAACTACGATTTTATGAGTAAATTTAAAATTTGTCTTTCTACCACATGGAGTAGAACTAAGGGTTTTAATAATTCGTGTCGAGGTCATAACATAGAGAGAGAGAGAGAGAGAGAGAGAGAGAGAGAGCTGTCCCTTTTATACCGTCATGTTAAAATCATCATTTCCCACATTCATGTCCTCGTCCATCCTCTGGTGCTTAAGAGTACAACCTTAATTGGATGTGTGGCATCTCCTGTTACGTTCCAGGAAGGCGTCCAGGCGACGTATCTTTCCCAAAAGTTTAATCTTGGCGTCGGAAACTTTATATGACCCGGGCAGCAGCAGCATGGCATTTGAATTTAGCGAAGCAAGCGTTTGCAATCTCTTCTGAATGATATATATCCCGATAGTTTGCTTTCGCTGCGTGCATGTCCAAGCATTCCCTGTTCCAAGAATCATTGGCTTTTATGGACGATGGTCCTCGGAGTCTGGCACGCGTCTTCTCTATTTGCTTGGGAAGTGACGATGAAGGATGCTGTTGCTAAAACTCGCGAATTTTTCTGGTAACTTGTTCGAGATTATATTTTCTTTTTATGATTTATTTGCCTTTATAGGATCGAATATATTTAGGAGACATTTGATAAGACTTTTCTTGGTGTGCCATAATGCGCTTGAAATCTTACGCCGAATACACAGTTCGAGGCTATAAAGCAACTGTGTTAACAAATATATCAGTTTTCATCTTCCTTCATTCCATGCAGATGATAGAGGAGTATTTGATTTGGCGATTCTGCGTTTCAGTTTATTCCCAGTATGATTCTTGAAATAATCTTTCCATTTGGTAGCTTGTTTTATATATATATAATATATATATATATATATATATGTATGTATATATATATCATATATATATATTATTATATATATAATGTATATATGTTATATGCATATATATATATATATATATATGTGTGTGTGTATGTATATATATAAATATACATATATATAAATATATATATGTATATATATAAATATATATATATATATGTATATATATATATATATATGCATGTCACATAACGCCAAGGAGCATTTATGATTTCTGATTTCATGTTTGAGTAAAAATTACAGTAATATGAAAATAGCATGCGCATCGTCAAAGCAAATTTCTCAAGTTATTTCTAATCAAGAAAACTTCCCTTGCCACTTACCTCCACCAAAAAAAAAGTTGGAAATTTGTATTTTCGAGATTTTATTTCTTCAGATATTCTGTTCAAAACAAATGTGAAAGAAAATTTGAAACCGGAAAGACATCAGAAACTCAAATCAAGCGAAAGTTTGACGTTGATGCGGCGTAAGTGTTGCCAGGATATATTTTTTACAACTTTTGAAAATTCTAAAACTTCTTGAAACTGGTTTCTAGATTTTCATATATTTATGGAGGCCCCCTCTTCATGGAATGTGATTAGAAAGCTCGAAATGTGAAATGAGAGGTTAGCTGATAAAGTGATAAGTGGACAGAGAAACAGAAAGATAAACTATAGAAAGAACATCGTTATAATATAATTAACTTGAAGCCAGAGGATGAAAAAATATTGATAGACTGGCTTAAAAGTAAAGGAAAAATTATGAGAATATGAGGAATTAGGCAGTAAACTTAGAGAGAGAGAGAGAGAGAGAGAGAGAGAGAGAGGAGAGAGAGAGAGAGCGAGAGAGAGAGAGAGAGAGAGAGAGAGAAAAAAAAAAAGAGAGAGAGAGTTGCTTAAAGGCGCTGCCATCCGGACATAATGTATTTCCAGGCGTCCTATTGGTGCCATATTTTACCCCAAAGAATCCTATAATGACAGTAAGGGTAAAAATAGCCATGTTCACCTTGTAACCCGAGATTGTTACCTTTAATTGCACTGGAGGAATAACCTATCCATTACAATCCAGTCAATCATAATATATTTGAATAAGCACAATAGAATTATGAAGCTAGTAGAATTAAGCTGTATGGTATAATCTAGAAATGAGTTATCATTACAATTCCTGTATTGGAAATCCATAGCTATTAGCTTTATTGTAACTAAGACTGTAAGAAGTCGCTGGAATCTTGTAATGGCCCTAGAAATGTAATGTTCTAATTTGTATACATGTGTCAGAAATTAATTGTATTGAATATATTACTCTGTTAAATGCACGGTGACTGCTTTATGTGGTAAGGATATTGTATATTTACATCTTCAAGAAATTTCACTAGTGTGATAAAATAGTTACCTTTGGTGTTCTTAATGTTTGTTAAGTCAATGTAGATGGAAAAAACTCGTTCTTGTTATAACGTCCCAAGTTAAGATCAATTAGTATCTCATCTTTGTTTTGAGTGGTTGTATCTTATTCGCTGTTATACCAGTGTATATTAATTTGTGGGATTCTCCGTTCCTGCAAGTTCTAGTGAATGACTGAACGACTGTAACTCCTCCCACTCGTCCCTTCCAATGTTATTCTATACCTCAACGAGTCAGCGAATATTTTTTATTTTATTTAAGTATATCATTCTTTTATCATTTTATATTTCGCTGACACTTCTTTTCAATAGCACTCAATCTTGTCTTACTGTGTTCATTGCATTGATAACGATGATATAGTGGGTTGAATTGTGTAAAACTCGTTTTGGTTCAATACTTTCGATAGATATTATTCTGTTCACTTGTTTAGTGCAATTAAATCCATAGGAAATATGCTTTTTTGAATAAATGTCAATCTACATTTAAAGGATTATACATAGATATAACGCAATCTATTTTTTTTTCTGAATTTGGATTAAGTTGAGATTCGACTGGTATTTCTTTGAGAATCTCCTCTCGAACTGTTCCACATATAAACGCATCAGTATGAGAAATACGCCTTCTTAAACTCACAGTACATCCTTCTTTCTAATAGTGCTAGATTAAATGTCCTTGTCTTATAAATGACGCTTAAACTTATCACGGCTTTGTTGGAAAGTCATCGTTTTGTGGTTATTTATGGATATTAATCTTGCCCTCGTTATTGAGAGCTACTTAACTGTTTGACTCTGTCTCCTCTAGCGTATGGCGTTAGTATTTTCCCGTTGTCAAAAATATCACGAGGAAACAATTAATTCAAGATTTAAATTGATAGTCAGATACAAATCTCGATAGCTTCCTTGTTTCCCTAATCTATAAGCCATTTTGTATTGTAGAAGTGCGGTTACGTCACCGAAAAATCCCTCTATATTATTTTTGCTTTAGTTTAGGTAGCTTTACATGACTTTTTCCTACCAGAGACAAACAGAGAGAGAATAAATATACAAATGAAAACTCTCATAAGCGAAAAACTCATTGACCTACAGATATATGAAAGGGGAATGAGTAAAAGAAATTGGATACAGACTCCAGCATGAATATGTGTGTGTATGAGTGAGAAAGACAGAGAACGCTTCATTATATTGTTATATTGTCCGAGTCTTCTTTACGAAAACATACTGACTGACAAGACAATTTCCATATTATAAAATAACATACAATCTCGGGTTCTGAATAAAGCTAATTAAAATTCCATTTAAAGAGTAGAGCGAGTACGGAAAATGTTCTCCAATAGCAAAGATGTTGAATGTTATATTCTAGAGAGAGAGAGAGAGAGAGAGAGAGAGAGAGAGAGAGAGAGAGAGAGAGAGAGAGAGAGTTTAATTTATTTTCTCCGCCAACAAAATAGAATGGAGGTAGAGAGAGGAAAGCAAGAGAATGGAGGAAGAAGAACTCGAGAGAGGAAAAGGTGAAAGAGAGAGAGAGAGAGAGAGAGAGAGAGAGAGAGAGAGAGAGAGAGAGAGAGAGAGAGAGAGAGAGAGAGAGTTTAATTTATTCCTCCGCCAACAAAATATTGAGGCTTTAGAATGGAGGTAGAAAGAGGAAAGCAAGAGAATGGAGGAAGAAGAACTCGAAAGAGGAAAATGTGTGTGTGTGTGTGAGAGAGAGAGAGAGAGAGAGGAGAGAGAGAGAGAGAGAGAGAGAGAGAGAGAGAGAGAGAGAGAGAGTTTGATTTATTTCTCCGCCAACAAAATATTGAGGCTTTAGAATGGAGGTAGAAAGAGGAAAGCAAGAGAATGGAGGAAGAAGAACGAGAGAGAGAGAGAGAAGAGAGAGAGAGAGAGAGAGAGAGAGAGAGAGAGAGAGAGCGGGAGGAATATTTGGTCTAGATTGGAATGCGACAGCAAGTTGAATACCAATTCAATTTTCAGCACTGATTACCCCTATTCTCAAACGCCTCGTTCAGATTCCCTTTTCTCCCGGTCTTTCCCAACACTTTTGGGCCAAACTCCATAACCCACCCACCCTCCCTCCCTCCTCGTATCCCCCCCCCCCACCGCCAAACCCTTCCGAAACCCCCAACAACAATCTTTCCTTGTGTCGCCCTAATGAATTGTCTCGCTTATCATCCATCGAGACAATCACACTCATCCATTTATTCATCGCATCTAGAAGGATGAGCATCATCCTCCGCGATACCAAAGATAAGGAAAATTCAATTAAATCCACGGACGTAATCTCCAAGATTAGGAGATGAGCGATGATATGTGGCACGCATTCCAGCGATATATTTCCGGTATCTAAATGGTCCAGTGAGCGTTATATTCCAGCGACGGAGGTTTTCGGAATTAAAGGAGGAGAGGCAGTGGCTGTAGGTGCGTCGGGATGGAAGGAAGGAGAGAGAGGGGAATGGTGTAAGGAAAGAATAAAAAGTCGGATTGGTTGCTATTCAGAATACATGGGATCGAAGAGGATTAAGGAGGAAGTTAGTTCAAGCAAGTAAAGTAAAGAAAATGAAAACAAAATGAAAAAGTCCAAGAGACTTTTTTTAGGAGGATACGCAAGCACACATGATACACATTAGGCATACCTTTCTTAGAATAAAATGAAGATTTTGTTATTTCAGAGTTTAGACAAAATGACAGTTATTATCATAAAACACTTAGGAGAGGTCAAAAACTTGTTCAATATATAAATCAAACAGATGTAGTATAGAAAGGAACAAAATTTCTGGTAGGAAATGAAACAGAAGATTTTATAAAGTTTTCACCTGTATGTAGAATACAAATCACCCCCATGTTGAGAGATTGATGATAATGGCTTCCAGGCGTGTAATGATACCCACGTAAAATACATATTGGCGGAGACGTAGTGCTTTCAATTCACCCATATGTAGGGATATAGATGTCAATTATTTGTAAATTTATGGCAATCATGCAAACAATGGTCACGACTCACGACATCTTCAAATTTTGTAAATTTACATTATTGCATTTCCGTCTTGAAGAAAGTTTATATTTCCTATTTCCAACAGGTTTTTTTTTAACAATCAATCTTATGGCTAAAAATTCTTTTTATATACTTACTCCAGCGCATCCGGCCCCATACACATTTTCTTACCAGGGTACCTATATATTTACCTTTCTTCAAAAAATTCAGGGAAAGATATTTATTTTAGTATTCCATCTACAGTAACATCACCATTTTCTATGATTTCTTAAGGAATAGATTATATCAGTTTTATATTGTTTATGGTATTCGTAAATGAATGTTTGCAGCACATAAGTTCATCGTATTTCTTAGTCATATATCTTTTATATATTTACAATTTGTGTGCTATGATTATGCTGAAAGATATATAAAATGTCAATGACGAATAACTGAATATGTCAAAGGCGTAAAATTTTCCCACAAAAAAATATGCAGACGAGAATTTACCATGCTAGCCATGTCCTGCTCGTGTATGAGCATTTAGTACATTTTGTGTATATATTTCTGGATTTGATGGATGAAGCTCAACATTGGTGAGCATTGGTACGGTGTTGATGGAAGAGGCTTACCACTGCTCAGTAAATAACTTTGAAATATACTTTTTAAGTCCTTATGATCCCCAGCGGTGAGAAAAATTATCGCTAAAAGGCCATACTTATGTATATATATATATATATATATATATATATATATATATATATATATATATATATATATATATATATATATATATATATATATATATATATATATATATACATATATATATATATACAGTATATATATATATATATATATACACATACATATATATATATATATATATATATACATACTAAACTTCATTCAATGAATCTAAAAAGATAAAAAATTACCCCAATTTCTCAAAACATGAAATTTCTGAGAAAAATTATTTGGGCTTTTTTTTTCTAATATGGACGGATTTTTTCCACTTAAACATGAAAAGATAGGGAATTTTGTAACATATATAAATTTACATTTTGAAAACACGAAAAACATCCAAGTGAAAAATAGTCACATTTGAAAGTGACTTCTATACATTAATAAAATACATCGTATAAAACAAATACTGTAGAAATGCTAAGAAAATACCCCTTCTTATATGATTTTTGAATGAAAAGAATCAGTCGAGAAACAAAACAGTAGTAAGAGTTTGAAGTAACCCCAAAATAATGTTTTAATAGGTAACAAAAGTCAACTACCTTTCTTTGCACATGGGTGGGGCGGGGGGGGGGTGTTGCTTTATTTGAGGTTGCAGCCTCAATTTACTGTCTAGGACAGTGGTTCCCAACCTGGGGGAAATTTGAAGCTACCAGCGGGGAAATAATTACACTACCTACTAACTAAAAAAGATATCAGGTGACAAAGCTAGCCTTGATATTGATACACTGGTGCACAAGAAGCAGCCTCAACCTTCTCACTAATTCAATTTTGAAGTAGAAGAATAAACAAAAGTCCTTTTATTTTGCTACTAGCCGCTCTCCATATACTGATAAACAAATAGTTACAGAGTAAAATGGATAGAGAGCGGTTAGTAACAACTAACCTTATAGCTCTATGGCTATGCGGTTAGTTGTTACTAACCACTCTCTATCCATTTTACTCTGTAACTATTTGTTTACAGTATATGCGGTTAGTTGTTACTAACCACTCTCTATCCATTTTACTCTGTAACTATTTGTTTACAGTATATGCGGTTAGTTGTTACTAACCACTCTCTATCCATTTTACTCTGTAACTATTTGTTTATCAGTATATTTGTATAATGGAAAAATAAATTAGTAAGTCGTCACAGTGTGTTTCAACTACTCTTTCCCTTATACACATGAA
>NC_090761.1:35341842-35366842 GCF_036898095.1 Palaemon carinicauda
GCATGTTAAATTCCTTAATCCGTGTTGCATAAGAATTCTTATATATATGACCATCCTTTGCATTCAGATCTTCATCGATTGTACCATACTGTACGTAGTACTAAGTATGCAGTTAATTCCACCTAATAGTCTGGCCCCATCATAAGGCTCAATACTACGCAGTATTCTAGAAGTTCTATTCCAGCTGTGACCCGGTTGTGGAAAGGTCCTCCTAATCTGGCCTTTGAATCAGTGGAACTTCTGAATTTAAACTTATTGCAAATGCATTTCTGTTGGACAGCTGACCCAAGTATCGTTTCATAATTTACATTTGACTGTTATGAAATTTTACTAATTTTAATATATTTTTTTTTTTTTTTTACATTTTTAAAGACTGGTTTTCCATATATAATTTATTCGTTATTTCTCTATTCCCTCTCTGAACTGGGCTGTTTATCCCTGTCGGAACCATTGAACCGTTGGGATTGTAGCATCCTTCTTTTCCAAATAGGGATATAGCTTTGATCGAAATAATATACATATATATATATATATATATATATATATATATATATATATATATATATATATATATAATATATATATATATATATATGTAATATATATATATATATATATATATATATATATATATATATATATATGTATATTTACAGGGTAAATATAGATACATATATATATGTATATATATTTATTTATTTATATTTATATTCATATATATAATAAATATATATTTATTAATTATTTTTATTTATATTCATATATAATATATATATATATATATATATATATATATATATATATATATATATATATATATATATTTATATTTATATACTTGAGCTGGATAATACTCACCAACACCCACAGGAAATGACTTGAGAGAGAAACATCTTTATATAAAGGATGAATCAAATGATACGGAACAGAATGCAGAGGAAGCACGAACACGTCATGCATTCAAGCAAGCAAGCTTGGAAACCGTGCTTGGACTCAGTAACATTTCAATTAAATGCAAAATATTTCATGTCGGCCCTTGCTGGAGTGAGCCATACAGGGCCTGGGGTTGGGGGTGGGAGGGTTGTGAAGGAAGGGGATGAGAGGGAGATAACTTTGGGCGGAAATAAGACCTAAATGGATGGAAGCATGACCAGCGAGGTCTCACGTTTTCATTTCGGATGCAAATACAGATTTGATGCCGAAATTAGAATGCTTTAGCACCGAATTATGCATATTGGCTTCCCCGGAGGCAACGGGGGTTTATGATGGGATTTATGAGACGTTTCCCTTCTCTCTGAATGATTTTAGATATATACGACACTAATGGTAACTGATTGACGTCTTGGTTAATCTCTCTCTCTCTCTCTCTCTCTCTCTCTCTCTCTCTCTCTCTCTCTCTCTCTCTCTATATATATATATATATATATATGTATGTATATATGTATATATTAATATATATATACATACATATATATATGTGTATATATATATATATATGTATATATATATATATATATATATACATACATATATATATATATATATATATATATATACATACATATATATATGTGTATATATATATATATATATATATATATGTATATATATATATATATATATATATATTATATATATATAAATATAAATATATATATCTTTAGTCTTAATGTCTTGAAGAAATTTAATTTTTAGATGCCGTATGCATCTTCTAAACACTAAATAGGTCTACAGTATATGTATTGTGCGAGGCGCCAGTTAGGTAATAACTAAGAGGCGAGGTGACTGATAAACGGACATCAAGCTTAAATACTACGATGTGCAAGCAAGAACGTCTCAAAATTAAAACAAAATCGGGCATTAACTATTAAGTTTATACAGGTTGGTTTATCAACAGGTGCAGGGAAGAACGAGTGATAAGATAAAAATCAAAACCGTTAAAGTGTATGAAACACATGCGGTACATGCCCCACCCCCTAAAATGGACATACATATGAAACAGGTAACGATGTCCTCGTGATGTGGGTAGGGACCCAACTACGGCAACGTGAATATTGGTAAACCGACTGTAAGGTTGAGGAAAGGTGGACCCAATCCTTAGCATCCTTAGTAATGCCATGCTAAATGAACTTCGTCTTCAGCAACTGTGCAGTAGATTGGGTGCGAGGATTTGTGGAAGGCCATGAATGAAATCAAACGCCTGTCGGCGCATGGGAACAAGTATCCAAGTTCTAGGTCTACCAATACTGACGTCACCGCGAGGGACGTCCTCCCAAAGGAGGAATGTGAAGGATGTCCTACATGCTTGGTACTCTTGGTCTTTTCGTTAGGCTTTTGCCAATGGATATAATCCAATCCCAGGTAAATGGTGGCCAATGTGATTCTTGACAGGGCATCGGCAATGGGATTCACTTTCCCAGGGATGTGTTGAAGGGTAAAATTTTATTCAGTCACGGCGGAGAGATGTCAGCATTGACGGGAAGACTAGGTGACGGACTATCGTGTGTAGGCATGCACCAGAGTCATGTGGTCAGTGCAAATGACGAAGAGGGGTCACCTTCCAAGAAGTGGCGGAAAGTGACAGTTTTCTACTGAAGAAGACCAATGGTCGGGGCTAGCCGTTGACCACCTGCTCGAGTATTGTCCTAATAGTGATGTTGCTGGCATCGGTGGAGATAAGGAGAGGTGCATGTGGCACAGGTAAAGTGAGAGCAGCAGTGGTTGATAGGGCAATCTTTGCTTTGCAGAAGGCGGCTTCTTTAAGGGGACCCCCACTTCAGGTCTCTTGGATTGCCCTTGAGGGAGGCATAGAGGGGGTCAAGAGTGGCGGCGATGACTGGCAGGAAACGCTGATAATAGTTAATCATGCCCAAGAATTTCTGTAGTGCTATGACGGTCGAGGGCATGGGGATATTCTGAACAGATGGTCTCCTTTAGGAGTGATGCGGTGCCCTAAGGACGAGCCTCTGTTGGCGCCAAAGGTACACTTATCATACCAGACTACAAGGCCGTTCTGATGTAGGCAGTCGAGCATGATGCATAGACGTAACCATATGTGGATATTGCAGATCCGTCGGCAGTTACTAAGCAGGCATCAGCAGATTTAGAAAGACTACGCTGTGTCCTGGAGAGTTGCCTTGGCAGAAGAGAATAGCAAGCACCCATGTCTACCATAAATTGCACACCCGTACCTACATCATGTGAAAAGAAAGGATGAGTGACAGGGGAGGCAACCGCCATAGGCGATGGCCTACCGACACTTTTTTTTAGCCACTGACAAACGTTCCAACATTTATTCGTAGCAGTCCTGAATCTGGAGTGGTAGTAGCGTAATTGTAGCTGATGGGCATCAGTTAGTGGCTGTAGAGGTCATTGGTTGGGGTGTGAACGAGTGATGGGTGATGGGCGGTTTTGCCACTGCTCCGACATGTCACGGCGTTTGCGTTTGCATTCACGTTATCTTCAGTCCATGTTGAATAGTTGTCCACTCCATCTGGAGTGGAAGCATTAATAGAGGTCTTGAAGGTGATGAAGTGGCTGTCCATGAGGGCGCTGACTTTGGTCATCAGGTCCTTCGTGGGCAAAATATCGACATCGGGGATGGCAGCGCATCCAGGTTTGGGTAGGCGCTATACTTAAAGGGCACGAAGTAGATTCATTTCACGAGGAGAGCCGCTTGCGGCAGGTTCCAGGTGAGCAGTACTGGGCATTTCCCCAAGGACGAGCGAAGCCTTTTGGTTCCCTAACAGTTGTTGATAAAGCTGAAAAAAAAGTTTTGCTATACGGGCGGCAGGCGATGGCAAGTGCTGCTCCAGGAGGTAGGATTTAAGGGCTTCGTATGTTATTGGGATGTTCCCTTGCTCGCACAGCCAATCGAAGATTTCCGGGAAAGTGTCCTCGGCGATTGCCGGGAGAACATAATTTGCTTTGGTGACTGATCAGTCCTGCCCCTGATCTGAAACTAGACTTCAGCACGCTGGAACCAGGCAAACGCTTGTGCGCTGGCGAAGGACGGTAGTTCAAGAGTGTGGCGTTAATAGTAGATGCAGTGTCAGGAGGTGGCATCATCTAACAGTAAGACACAGCAGTGAAGGGGAAGGAGGGAGGGGAACTGGACACTTCAGTGATCACCAATGTGCGAGGCACCTGTTAGGTGATAACTGAAAGGTGAGGTGATTGCCACTAAAACTTTATTAAAAGGACATTAAGCATAAATACCAGGACTTGCGAGCAAGAACGTCACAAAAAATCAAACAAAATTAGGCATGAACTATCAAATTTATACAGGTTGGATTTTTAACAGAAGAGCGAGTGATAAGATAATCAAAATCGTACAGTGTACGATCGTGTATGAAACATGTGCGCTACATTATAAATGATTGGGTAATAACTTTTCATTATATAATTTGTTTCTATTATTTATACATATAATTTACGGAGAATTATGAACTATGCAGAATAAGAATGATTCATACAGCTATAGATATTAAAGTAGTTTTAGAGATAAATAGGTCTTGGTCGTCAAGGAAGATTTATGGATAATTATATGGATACCGAAGTTTTGCCATTAATCTTGTGTCCTTTCCAAAAGATGAGGATGCAGCTATTAGCTAAATTGGATAGAATTTACTTATATTACTTCTTTTTAGCTGCTTTATGGTTTTAGGACTTAAATTTAAGTTGTTGCCACATAGAATAATCTGACATTTCTTTTTCAAGTTGCTGTGCTAATTTGGAGGTAAAACATGTATTCATAGTTTTGTGTGCATAATAATTGAAACATCTCTCTCTCTCCCTTGATCGAAGTCATTCAACGTTTACAAATGTATTTTTATAACTTTCCTCTATGGATATGTTCCAGGGACTCTAACATTTCTCTTCACCCAAGTTTTATTTTCTTCAGCTGTCTTTCCTCTCTTCTTAATTCCATCCCTTCAATTAATAGTTTTTCCGATTTTCCATTTTTTATTTTGTTTACATTTAGCCTTCTTTTCTCTTTCTTATTTTTTTCACATGCAATTCATCTTTTTTTTCTGCGGATCATCGATTGTTTCCTCGGTTGCAAGGCTTTCCACGTATCCTTTTCCCTTGGTGCAGTAATCTTACATCTTTAGTAAAGGAGACCTGTCGTCTCCTTTAGAGTTAAAACCATTTCTTTCCTTTTTTTCATTTTTTTTCGTCTTCATCATGTCCAGGCTTTGGCATCGCTTGCGCATCGGTATTTAGATTCAGATCTACATATTCTTCAAGTTTTAGCGGAAGATAATATCAGATTTGATTATGTATTTATGTTATCCCCATTAACCTTTTCCTAACAAAGTTGGATGACCAGTAAACGTTTTTCAAAAGTCTACACCGGGCTGAAAGTTTTGGCATTTGACCAGGTTTCCTCTCTCAAGTACCCCTGGATCCTTCCAGTTTCGTACCCGTAGTCATTGTCTTTATTATCGTCATTGTCTTTATTATCGTCATTGTCATTTTTGCTTCCATAATTCAAAGGAATATCTGTGCTACTATTTGAGTAGTTGATCCATCATAGTTGCGATGATTAGCTGTTTTATTTTGAACGGTGAACTAATGAAAATTCTTATAAATTATCAGCTGTCTTCTTTATATAATGACCTTCATTAGCTTTTGGGTGAAAGCTCCTGTGCTTGAAAGGGCACTGAAGCACGAACACTGTCACTCGGCTTACAATGAACAAAGGTGGTTTGGTGAAATAGCAAAAAAATGTATGCGTCTTCACTTGATTTTTTCTTGTTCACAGCTTGCTTAGTTTAAGTTTCAAACCCATCATAACTGCTCTTCATCATAAGATGTGTCAGTCCTGGAGGCCTTCTTTTGCGTTGGTGTACTAACTTGTTAACATCCAAAATTTATAAATTGATCTATAGCTTATCTTCATAATTCAGAGACATACTTCTGAGTACGAATTTAGTTATCTATCGGAAACTCTTGTTTCCGAGAGGCTGGTAAGCAGTTTCTTACTTTGGTGTTCGAAATAGTCTTCTTCTTCTACCCCATCGTTATTCCTACATTAAGGGGTCGGTTGACTGATGCGGCTTCTCCAATTAAAGGACCTTGCTCCAATGAGTTTGATCAAAGGCCTCATCTCGCACCAAACCTCTTTTCTCCATCTCTTCATCCTTCATCTTATCTCGGCATCTAATTCTCTGCCTCCCTCTTGATCTCCCCCGAACAGGTTCCTCCTAAGCCCTCCTCACTCACTCTTCACCATTTATCCTTAATGCGTGCCCACACCATCTCAGTCGTGGTACTTTCATAATCTCAGTAATCTTTACTATACCTGCCATTCTTATTTCATCTTTTTCCAATATTTCAAATAGTGACATTCCCATGATCTACCTCAGCATTCTCATTTCTGTTCTCTCAAGTTTTGCTACCTCTTTTCATCTTAAAACCCAAGTTCCTGATCCATACATTAACACTGTTCTTATTACTGTGCTATAGATTTTGACTTTTACCTTAATTGGCATTTTCCTATCACATATCACTCCTGCTACCACCTCCCATTTTCCCCAAGCTGCTTTTATCCTGTTCCTAACTGCAGCCTCACATCCTCCTTCCTGATTTATAGTAGATCCCAAGTATCTAAATTGCTCTACCTGTTTTATAACTGCTCCTCTACTTTCATGTATGGCTATCCTGTCCTTACCTTCCTTACTTGTAACCATAGTTTCAGTCCTATCCACATATAACCTCCAAAGTCTCTTGCCACTCTACCACCCTTCTCTGTAATTCTTCCTCATTTTCAGCAGTAATCACCAAATCATCTGCATTTATCTATTCCCACATCTCTTCATTTCTGATCCCTTCACTCAACACATCCAAGACCAATATAAATAAAAACGGGCTTAATGCTGACCCCTGATGTAATCCAACTCTAACTTCAAAGGTTTCTGTTTCTCCAGCAGCTGTTATCTCTTTAGTCCTTGTTCTTCTGTAAATCATTTCTACCATTCTAACCAACTTTTCTGGGATTTTCCTCTTCCTCAAGCACCAAAACATCACTTCTCTTGGTGTTCTGTCATAAGCCTTCACTAAATCTACAAAAGCACAGAAGAGCCTCTGGTTTCCCTCTAGTCTCTTTTCCTGTAACTGTCTTAATACAAAGATGGAATCCACCGTCCCTCTCCCCACATGAATCCATACTGCTGTTTCCTAATCTTTACAGTCGCTCGCAATCTCTCATCTAGTACCCTCTCTAACATCTTCAAACCATGCTCTGTTAACTTAATTCTCCTGTAGTTACCGTCTTCCATGATGTCACCTTTCTGCTTAAATATAGATATGATTAGACTCTCCTCCCAGTCTTTAGGCATTATTTCCTCTTCTCGTATTGCTCTCAGTAAATCCAGTATCCATTTTCCCCCTCTGTAGCTAGTATCTTGACTATTTCAAATTGAAACTCTGATGGGCCTGGTGCTTTACCATTCTTCATTCTAATCAATGCCATCTTCACTTCTGTACTTTATATCTTCATCACTGGCCCCTCCACTTTTGTACTCCTCCTAGGTCCTCTTTCTCATATTCGGTGTTCAATAGTTGCTCATAATATTCTCTCCATCTCCTCTTAATGTTATCATCCTTATGCAATATATTTCCATCTCTATCCCTGATGACTACCAGTTGCCCCAAATCCTGTTTTTGGTTTTCCTCCAGTTTGAAATCTTATAGATATCCTTTTCTCCTTTCTTTGTTACTAGCCTTTCATTGTAATGCTCTACTGCTCTTCCAATAGCTATGCCTACTTTCCTCCTAGGATCTTTTTCCTCTTTTCTGTACCGTTCCTCTTCTCCCTGTGCCTGTCTTACTTTCCAATCCTTGAATTCCTTTGATTTTCTTTTATCTGGTGCTTCCACCTTTCTGTTCCACCACCACTTTTCTACTTTCGACAAACTATATTCACTGGTTCTTCCTACTAATTCCTCTGTTTTCCCTACATATATTTCTTTCATACCCATCTAAATATTTTCCAGTCCTCTCTCTCTCTCTCTCTCTCTCTCTCTCTCTCTCTCTCTCTCTCTCTCTCTCTCTCTCTCTCTCTCTCTCTCTCTCTCTCTCTCCTCCTAAATTGCTCACACTTTTCTCCTTTAAGGTCCCAAACCTTGATTATAAATCTCCTCTTTCTCTTGGTTTTTCTACCTCTCATTTCAAAATCCATCACTACCAGTCTATGTTGCTTCCCTCAAAGTCACTTTATAGTTCATCACATTTTTCTTGTGAGCTTCTCTAAACCAATAAGTAATCTATTTGGCTTTCCACTCCTCCACTTCCATATGTTATCAGATGCTTATCCAACTTCTGAAACTTCGAAATATATTATCAACGTCGATTTACCAACGCAACTTTCCACACGCGCAGGAAGGAGTCTTCCGTACACGTTAGGATTTAATTTACTTAAGTATAATAGTTACTTGCCAGTTATGGTAATTTGGCAAGGCCCTGTAATTACATACCTTCTTTTTCCCGAAACTTAAACATATTTTTTTTTTCCTTTCTATATACCACAGCTGACGATTATTTACCTAATTCTAATGTTCTAGTTAAGGTTTAAAGTAATATCCATGTCATAAACGTATCAGATTTTTGTGATATCATCAAGAACAGTGTTGTTGATAAGAAAAAAATGTAGATCTGTAACTTTTAACTGAAGCGTCAAAGTAAAGTAAAAAATCTACAATATAAGATCATGCCCGAATCAAGAATAAAGATGAAACTTTAACTGGAGCAACTGGATTATCCTTAAAAGAAGTGAAATCAAGTCATGTTTTACAGAGAGAGAGAGAGAGAGAGAGAGAGAGAGAGAGAGAGAGAGAGAGAGAGAGAGAGAGAATTTCTATGCATTTGCCGTTGCATCCTTTACATGTAAATGTTCAGTTTATGTTGATTGTCTATTAACCTTTTTGAAAGATCCCAAAATACCCGATATGATAAAGGAACGTAACTCCGATCCTTCCCTTCAGGAGGGTCGTCGTAAAGGCGAGTTTAGCGCTTCTTCCTTGATTGCTTGTTTCGCCCCTTCGGGAAAAATCGGTGTTATTTAAAAGACCGAAGAGACTCGTTGTATTTTGTGCAACACCGGAGCACATAGGTGTCGCAAGGGGTGAAAGAATAGATAATTGATGAGAGAGAGAGAGAGAGAGAGAGAGAGAGAGAGAGAGAGAGAGAGAGACTTACCTTACCTTATCGCATTATTTTTTGTTTGGGTTCCCCCAGGTGTTGCATCTTCCAGTCTTGGATGGTCTGGGAGAGAGAGAGAGAGAGAGAGAGAGAGAGAGAGAGAGAGAGAGAGAGAGAATGGATTATTAGCTTTCTGTAAAACAATCTTTAAGTCTCTAAAAAAAATGTGTAGGATGTTTTTGATGTAGGATATATTTTTGTAGATGTATTAGGTATTTTACCTGTCTTCTGAAACGGTTTATTTATGCAAATTCGGCAATCGAAGACAAAAGTATATCTCTCATCACACATATAAAAAATAATGGAATGGGCAGAGATCTTTATTTATAGTAAAGGCGAAAATTTATGAGCAGAATTATAATGATAATAATGTTATGATTATCATAATAAACGTAACAGGCATACCATTATTTGTTTATGCAATCTTTATTTATTTTGAACTACTTTATAAAGAATATGCTAATTGTACACGAACTTCGACTTCTTATTATCTTGATGAATAATACGGACCAATATAAGGATGAATATCATGGCAATGAAAAGTGCTTTACATGCTTCAGAATTTCCATCTATATGCAATTTCAAGTCGAGTTCATTGCAGAAAGGGAGAAAAAATAACGTTGGATATTTGCATTGTTGACTGACAAAGTTTTATTTACTTTTTTATCTGTTCTATTGGATACTGTACGCGTATATTGATATTATTCCCTTCTTTTTATTCATAGTATTTTTTCTGTGTATTAACATTTTAATCTCTCTCTCTCTCTCTCTCTCTCTCTCTCTCTCTCTCTCTCTCTCTCTCTCTCTCTCTCTCTCTCTCTCTCTTTGTGTTTGTGTGTGTAATTTATATATATATATATATATATATATATATATATATATATATATATATATATATATATATATATATATATATAAATCATCATCATCATCATCATCATCCTCATCATCATCACCATCATCACCATCTCCTCCTACGCCTATTGACACAAAGGGTATCTAAATATGCTTTCTCAATAATTAAGGAGATAACAGGACTGAATAATAGATAAAAGTATGTGCTAGCTATGGTCATATTAGTAACCTTAATACATAAGGAAAGAAGTTAGAACAATGGGGAGAGCTTTGATGTGGTTATGAATGAAGTGTTTTCAGAGAGATAGGATATTAATTCTGTTTTTTTTTCCAGAAGAAGAATTTTTCATAGATTGCACGTAACCAAATTAAACCACGTAGCGTCTGCTCTTTACTTGGGTGGGTGGCCACTAAGTAAAATTGAAGCGTCGATACAGTTTCTTTCATTATAC
Source organism: Palaemon carinicauda (assembly GCF_036898095.1). Taxonomy (NCBI): domain Eukaryota; kingdom Metazoa; phylum Arthropoda; class Malacostraca; order Decapoda; family Palaemonidae; genus Palaemon; species Palaemon carinicauda. The sequence goes on from NC_090761.1 coordinate 35,352,354, forward strand.
ATGAAATAAGATGTGGTGATAGCAACCTGATGAAAACTGAATGAGTAATATTTGTTAGTTCCGCTGTTAAGAAAAGGGGACTTGAGTCAGGAACCTCATCAATAGAGGCTACCCGCCCCAAAGTGGAAAAAGCTGTATGACACACACACACACACACACACATATATATATATATATATATATATATATATATATATATATATATATACACATATATATGTATATATATATAAACATATATATATATATATATATATATATATATATATATATATATAGGTAGTAGGTTAGCCATGGATTATAGCCCTGGGAATTATAGCATTCTGCTTTTCCAATTAGGGTTGTATCTTAGCAAATAATAATAATAATAATAATAATAATAATAATAATAATAATAATAATAATAATAATAATAATAATAATAATAATAATAATAATAATAATGATAATGATAATCATACAATGTGTGTGTGGATATGTGTGTAAAATGTAGATCAATAGTAGGGGAGTTGGGATGCATCCACGAGATCCTTGACACCCTTCAAGAGGTGGAAAAACGCAATAAAACTATATATTTATGTGTACGCATATGTATGTACATACGTATGTAGCATATATACATACACACATATGTGTGTGTGTGTATACCCCACCGCCTCCATCTGAAAGGTATAAGCAGTTAATGTGGGCACGTGGATGAGGGGTACAGCACTTGGCTCACTTTTGGTAGGTTGCAGATCGCTTCTGGCTTTACCACTCCTCAGCCAACCAAATGTAATGTTTAGGAACCTATCACCTAAGGACTTCCTGAGAGATTGAATGGTCCTGGTGCGTTAAGATTTAGGCGATTTGGGGCATATAATGAGAAAAATTAATATATACTATCATATTTTTTTTAAAAAGACAAAATATTTCAGCACTTTGATTTTCGGATATTCTTCACGGATACATTTGAATCTCTGATCTCAAAGAATAATAGAATAAGTGTAAAACAAAAAGAGAATATAAATAATCAAAAGAGAAAAAAATATTTAGAACGGGTTAATTAGGGTCCCGGATCATCATGGCCAAATAGCAATTAACTCGTGATTGCTAATACCAAGCAAATTCATGCGTAGACAGGAATGAAAATGGAACTCATAAATTCAGGCCCAAATACACAATTTAGTTTTAGTATGTAAATCGCCTGCGTATGGATTCCAGTAGGAATCCGGCTGTGCGGATTTTAGGACCCCGGTAATTTTTAATTACCGAATCGCACAAATGAGCAATATTTTCATAATAATGTAGGTGATATTGTCATTTCTTTCCTAGCGTTTATTGTTTGTAAATAAAGTTATCTTCATGATAACTTTATTTAGCCTCTGTACCGTGGTCTTCCACTGTCTTGGATTAGAGTTCTCTTGCTTTAGGGTACACTCGGGCACACTTTTCTATCTTATTTCTCTTCCTCTTGTTTTGTTAAAAGTTTTTATAGTTTATATAGGAGATATTTATTTCAATGTTATGACTGTTTTTGAAATATTCTATTTCTCCTTGTTTCCTTTCCTCACTGGGCTATTTTCCCTGTTGGAGCTCTGGGCTTATAGCAACCTGCTTTTCCAACTAGGGTTATAGCTTAGCAAGTAATAATAATAATGATAATAATAATAATAATATGCTCCCTATACGGGAACAGTCTTCCTTAACATTGCTCTCTTCATCAGCAACGCTTTTAGCCATGTACCAATCCCCTACTCCTATCAGGAAAGCACGCACACACACACACACACACACACATATGTATATATATATATATATATATATATATATATATATATATATATATATATATATATATATATGTATATTTTATTCGTAGATAGTGAAGGCTTTTCATTTTACCCGCTCGTCTACATAAATTGATAAGCACTGCTTTTGCTCCATCCTCCTTCCACTAACAATTCTGAACTATGAACAATTCAAATAAGTATAGATTTCAATTATGTTAAAAACAGGGGGTTATCATTTCACATATAATACGCAAGTCATTTATCTCAACAGATTCTAATTTTTTTCTCATTTTACATCCAACTTATAGTCCTTAAGGCTCTAAAATAACAATCCCTTGGTACGTTTCAGCTTTTGCTTCCAAATATATATATATATTTTTTTTAACCCTTTGCAGAAATGCTACTACCTCCCTTGCTTCTTTATTAGTGTGTGACTCATCTGTTCCCTCATTCTATCATCATTTGTAACATTTACTCTAAATCCTTGCCTGAAGTTAATATATTTTTAGTATTCGTACTAAAATCCATCGCTCCATATCGGCAGATTCTATTTACTTTTTAAAGTCCACTCTTCCTAGCATTCACCTTTAGATGCCTATGCTTGCAGACACTATGCGATTGTTTCACTAGTCGCTACAATTACTGAAAAATTACCAACCAATATTGGCCATTCCAACTCTATCTTTCTCATATCCAAAAACGTACACATGCAAATTTATTTTTCCTAATATCTTTATTCTCTAATCACTTAACCAAATATATTAGAATATATAGACACAGATTTAGACACTGAATCCTAAGGTAAGACTTAAGATGATGTACATTTGAATTTGATCTTGGTCTTAACCTTGGTAGCTGTGAACTCCGCTGCCTGACTTTATACATAACTGTCCCTTCCCTGTTACTCATCTAATTATCTCTTATCTTTCTTATTTCCTGTCAAAATTGCAACGTATGCCTTCTAAGGTATTATTCTAACAATCAACTTCATTGCCTTTCCCTTCAACAAAGGCTCACTTATTCCAATCACGCAGTCCTACAGAATTTATCACCTCTTTCAGATATACCTTAATCCCTAGTCATCCACTCAATTACACTATGACCATCATACGGTACTATTTCATTTCTGCTAATGTATGTCAGGTAGAAAGACCCATCAGATTCCCTTATGCACTTATTAGATAATTGTACACAAATGCATTCCCTTTATTTTCAATATACTGCATCTCTGTCGAAAGGGGAAATTCCTATTTGGAATCCGGAATATTACGGAAAAGCGTTCCCGAATTCCTACGAGGATTCCATATGCATGGAGATTCACATACTAAAACTGGATTGTGTATTCAGAACTGTATTTATATGCGCCGTTATCCTTCGCGTCCTCGCGTTAATTTATTTTGTATTAGCTGTCAGGAGTTAATTGGCATTTTGCCATAATGATCGCAGGTCCCTAATTAACCCGTTATAAATATCTTCAATTCCTCTTTTTATAGGAAAATTTGTTCTCAGGTTTGTTTCACATATTTCTATTCACAATGATGGGTATCCTTCAGAACATTTTTATTTTGTAGAATAAATATGCTATAGAATTCTTTCCGTAGATTAAATATGATATAAATACTCCGTGCGTTAATAATAATGCAGGTTTAAACTAGAAGAGGCACTCGGCAGATTGTATACCTTCGTCACCGCCACTTTTGTCACCATGAAATATTCATACAAATCGGGTAAAAATTGACTGTGCTATAGCAAAAAGACGTTATTAACCTTTTCGTTACCTTGGCCTTGACCTTCGACCCAATTACTTCCAAAATCTAATCAAATTGTCCTTGGGTCATGGTCAAATTTCATGATTAGATCAAATACTTTTGATTTATGCTAATCACAAACACACAGACAGACAAACAAATAAATACTCAAACAAGGGTAATGACATCACTTTATCATGTTGCACATCACAAGATAGGCTATCAAATTATGCACATTTTGGCTTTAGTTCCATGCAAATCGGGTAAAAAATTACCATGATACCTTTTTACCTTTTCATGACCTTGACCTTTTGACCCAATCACTTCCAAAATTTAATAAAATTGCCCTTGGATCATGGTCAATTATCCCACAAAATTTCACGAGATTCGGTCAAATAATTTTTTAGTTTTGTTATTAGTTTTTTTTTTCGTGACCTTGCCCTTTACTTTTGACCCAATCACTCTGAAAATCTAATCAAATTGTCCTTGCATCATGGCCAATCTACCCACCAAATTTTATGAGATTCGGTCGTATAGCTTTTTTAGTTATGCTAAGCACAAACACATAGACAGACAATGTCTATCAAAACATAACTTTCGCTGCAATGAAATTGGCAAAGAAAAGATGCTTGAATGCAATATTTTTTCATTTGCAAACATTCATGAAAATATTCCGGTTTGATGGTGACTTGAAGTGTAATTGTTATTTTATTGGTGAACGTCGAAGTTACTAAGAAGCAGACTGTCTGAAGGCGGATGATATTTGGCTAACGTGTTTATGGTGGAATGATGCCAGATTGATTACTTGATCAAATTACAGCAAACTTCCGTCGTTACTGTTTTTCCCGTTAAAAATAATTAGGAAATTATTCCATGATCAGAGCAATCACAAGACCATCAATAACCTCAGTGAGCAAGAGGGGTCAAATTTTGGTGGCTGTATTGCGTTTGGTGCTTTTTATTCCCATCCCTAGTGTGCGCGACCCGTCAAAATGACTGCTAAGTATTCAGATACATATGGACAAACACGCACACACAGATTTAACCCTTCCCACCCCCTCCCTTCCCTAACTACACTACTACAGTTTGGGAAATTTGTGGGAGCTTGCGACTTCCAAGTGTACCCTGTTGGGGTACCCCTTCGCACCAGGGTATGACTACTTCCTATCCCCTATCCAAACATTCTAGTAAAGGCCCTAAGTTTCAAAATATATATATATATATATATATATATATATATATATATATATATAGATAGATAGATAGATAGATAGATAGATAGATAGATAGATAATTCGTGTAACCATTTTTACTTTCCTCTCTCTCTCTCTCTCTCTCTCTCTCTCTCTCTCTCTCTCTCTCTCTCTCTCTCTCTCTCTCTCTCTCTCTCTCTCTCTCTCTCTTTATTAGCCTTTTATTTTTATAAGCATTAGGGTACAAAATACGATGAGAGTCTTTGGCTATTTAAATAACGGTGATTTTCCCCGTGGGACACAACAACCGATCGACAGAGCCACCCACCTCCTTGGCCTCCTTCCTTAAGGTCGAAATTTGTCTGGCTTTCCTGCATCACGTCCGGGTTTCTGGTACATTTCGAAAGGTTAAAAGACAATCAACATAAATCGAACATTTACATGTAAATGATATGACGGCAAATGCAGAGCGCTCTCTCTCTCTCTCTCTCTCTCTCTCTCTCTCTCTCTCTCTCTCTCTCTCTCTCTCTCTCTCTCTCTCTCTCTCTTTTATATTGCAGGTAATTTTTATCTGATCTAGGAAATCTCCTGATACGGCCAGCTATATTTTCTTCCAATGTTTTTGTTTTACTATTTGACTCCTAGTGATTTCACTTTGGTGGTATTTTGTTGTTGTTTTTTTTCGGAGTTTTGGGTAATTAATTTTCTCGGTTTTTGTAAATTATGCAACATTATTCATCCATATTCTTTAGAGTTAAATGGTAATTAAACATTCCATACAATTGCTGTAACTAGACTGATCTTCAAGGAAATTCCATCGTTTCCTTATTTTATGTTTATAGGTACCTTCCATCTTAGTTCAACGAATTTTATGCATTTCAGTATTTAGAAGTACATACAAAAAATCTAGACATAGTCTGAAATACTCTTTATAAATTACATCAAGTTGAGAAAAATGAGAAAGTAGAATGCAAATCTAAGATCGAGAATGATTAGAAGGAATACGTAATAAAAGAATAAGGATAAATGAATAATAATATGAATGGAATTGTCATATAAGTGAACCTTTTGACAAGTTAACGAAAAATACATTTTGCTGAGGCGATGAAATATCTCCTTTTTTTCTGACGAGTGCTCTTTCTTTTCAATTTTCTTAAGCGATTCTTTTTGCTGTTGTTTCTTCATAAACAGTTGATCTGACAAATGCTGCTCGTGGGAAATATCTTCTTTCTCAATTTTCTTAAGAAGCGATTCTTCTTCACGCTTTGATCCTGAAGTACTTTATATCTAAGTGACGCGTTCTTTTTTTAGTCTGATCCCAATTTTTTAAATTTCATTGTGTAGTTTTCTGTGTTTTTTCTCTTATCATTAAGCCTATTTCTCCTTGATGCCTGTATTTGAAATATATCTATTTGACACTTTAATTGGAATATGTAATCATGGAAGTTAATATTGTATCCGTAAACGCAAGAAAAAATAACTTAAGTAACAGTACATTGTGTAGCAACAAATTTCTGAATAATTAGCTTTTTGCTCTGCTCAAGGTACAAAAATATTTCATCATTCATTAGTTGTGATTTTAATCATCATTGGCTTGATATTTTTTTCTCCCTTTTCATTCATTCTTTCTTATGGAATAATCTAAAAGAACTTAAAGTTTACAGACACAATGGCACATCTTCAATGTCAAGAACAACATCTATCCAAGGATCCAAACTACATTATGTCTAGTTTCTTGGTTACGAAGTTGTTGTTTTTCTAATCTAAATGAACATCTATTCGTCACAAACTGGTAATAAGATGGAAGAATAAGAGACCAGGAAACAATTCCAAAAGAAAACTAAGGAGAAATCAGGTTTCGAATATTTTAAAGTCATACAGACAGGTGAATAGAGATGGGAATAATGATAATATATTCTCTCCTATAATTTAAACATAACGAATCCATGGTAAAGACTCAACGGAATATTGGATGCATGGGAATGTGCATTCCCGAATTCCTACAAATCTGAACGCCTGGATTTACATACTAATACCGACTAGGAAATGTGGATTTGGAATTTGCAAGTGTCATTTTCATCCCTGTCCACGCACGAATTTATTTGCCATTAGCAATCAGGAGTTAATTGGCATTCGGCCATAGTGATGATCGCGGTTCCTAATTGACTTATCATAAGTTTTTTTTTTTTTTCGATTTTGTTGGAGAAATGTTTTTTGTAATTTGCCATCGTCGGGATTTTATTATTTTTGTTTCATTATTTTCTAAATGTAATTTGGCATATAAGTTTCATATTTCGTTAATGGTTTAATACCTTTGATTTACCTTCAAGATTGATATCTTTTGCTTCTTGACTTATTTAACGAAACAAAAGAATTTCTTTAAAATTTGGTGTCCTGATGAAGAAGGATGGGCAATCGAAGTTCAAGTGACTGATTAGTGGTTGAGGATTTGTAAGGTAGAAAATATGCCCTGCGTGAAGAATTATATTCATGTACATTGTTAAAAATTTGTATAAAAAAAATGGTAAATGCCTGGCAACATTTATTCAAGGATTTTTACCAATTCAAAAACGGATATATTGACGTAAAAAAAGTGATATTAAGGTCACCAACCCGTAAAAAATAATAATAAAGTATGGTAGAATTACGGTCGCCCGTATTTTATTGAAATACGGCTGAGAATAGTATATTTTTACGGAGAATTTTCCGTTAAAATTACGGTTTTTTAATAGTGTAGTTAAATATATACTTAAGGAAAATAACAATGCTTATTAGAAAAGTGAGCACACCTCATACAAAGGAGAGTTTTTTGTAAATTCATGTGATAAGCTTAGAATTCCAGGACATAGCAAAACCCAGTTATGATGATCAAGAAGAAAGAGGAGATGGTGGAAAAAAAAAGTAGACACGTCAGTAAGGAACCGCCAATCCTGCTTCCTGAAAGGTAACTGAAATGAATCACATTACATTTAACGTAGTCTGTATTTACATTGCATTAGACACAGAAAAATTGACAAGCTATAGACACTGAAAATAAGAATATGAAGATGATTTAGATTGCCAATAATATATTTTTCTGGCATTCATTAATATTCCTCAAAATTATTCACCACAGTCGTCAAGGACTGCATCTGATCTCTTCCTTTTACATATGGTGATAGTGTTTTCATGATTTGGGTAGTCATCTTAATGCAGTTACTTCCGTTATCACCACTGTTCACATTTGAAAAAAAAATATATCACATTTGTTCCTCCGTTATCACCTCGATTAACCTTTTAAAAAACAAGTTTGTCACTTATGTTTCTCCGTTATCACCTCTATTCAACTTTTAAAAAACATCTTTGTCACTTATGTTCCTCCGTTATCACCTCTATTCAACTTTTAAAGAACATCTGTCACCTATTTTCTTCCGTTATCACCTCTATTCACCTTTTAAAAAACATCTGTCACCTATTTTCTTCCGTTATCACCTCTATTCACCTTTTAAAATGTATCGTTGTCACCTATGTTCCTCTGTCATCACCTCCATTTACCTTTTAAAAGCATCTTTGTCACCTATGTTCCTCCGTTATTATATATATTTCCTTTTAAAAATATATTTGTCACCCAAGTTCCTCCGATATCACATTTATTCACCTTTTTAATAACATCTTTGCCGCCCATGTTTTTCCGTTATCACCTCTATTCACATTTTAAAAACATATTTGTTACCTATGTTCTTCCGTTATCACATCTATTCACCTTTTTAAAATTATCTTTGTCACCTATGTTCCTTCGTTAACTCCTTTATTCACCTTTTAAAAACATATTTGTCACCCAAGTTCCTCCATTATCACATCTATTAACCTTCTAAAAAGATTTGTCACCTATGTTCCTCCGTTATCACCTCTATTCACATTTGAATCACATATATGTCACCTATGTTCTTCCATTATCACATCTATTCACTTTTAAGAAAAATCTTTGTTACCTATGTTCCTCCGTTATCGCCTCTATTTGCCTTTTAAAAAACATCTTTGTCACCTATTTTCCTCCTTTATCACCGCTATTCCCCTTTTAAAATGTATCGTTGTCATCTAAGTCCCTCCGTTATCAACTTTGTTCATCATTTAAAAACATCTTTGTCACCTATGTTCCTCCATTATCACCTCCATTCGCCTTTTAAAAACATCTTTGTTACCTAAATTCCTCCGTTGTCACCTCTACTCACCTTTCAAAATGCATCGTTGTCCTCTATGTTCCTCTTTTATCACCTCTGACTCGTTATCACTTCTGTTTTTCTCTTATCATCTCTTAGTCACATTTGAAAATAAATATCGTTAAATTATATACTTTTTTGTTCTACGAACAAGCTTGAGAAGAGATAATTTGCTTTTATCCTTTACTTGGCTTAAACTAATCTACAGCTAGAAAAGAGGGAGGTGGAAATTGCAGTAAAAATTTGACTTGAAAAGGCAGGTTTTATGAAGTCAATATTGTTGGAAGACTATAGCATTAAACTTGCATATTGATCTTGCATTAACAGCATGCCCCATCTCTCTCTCTCTCTCTCTCTCTCTCTCTCTCTCTCTCTCTCTCTCTCTCTCTATTTTTTTAATCTTTTACTCTTCGGTTTTTACGGGAGCTAAGTATTCCAGCGATGCACGAAATACAATGAGTCTCTTTGGCCATTTAAATAACGTCGATTTTTCCCGAGGCGCCAAACAAGCGATCAGCATTACACTGTGAAATTCACCCTTTTGGATAACGCGTCGAAGAGCGAAAGTCGACTGCTTTTTCCAGCTACATTTTGCGTCCTTGTGGACATTCCGAAAGGTTAATAGACAATCAACATAAATTGAGTATTTACATGTAAATGATATGACGGCCGATGCAGAGTATTTCTCACTCTTTCTGTGTTAGAAGGGGTGGGTCATTTTCACCCATTTTTGGGCGCGGACTTCGTTTGTTTTGCTTTTTCTGGGTGATGGAGTTTTTGTAGGCCTATGTATATTTTGCTTTTACAGTATTACTCTTACATCAGTTAGTAATTAGGCCAGAATCGCCGTTAGTTAAACATTGTTTGCAATTGACCTTTTTTTGGGAGCGGGCTTAATTTCTGTTGCTTTTTCTGGGTGATGGAGTTTTCGTAGGCCTATGTATATTTTGCTCGTACAGTATTACTCTCACATCAGCTAGTAATTAGGCTGGAATCGCCGTTAGTTAAACAATGAACTTATGTTTAATTGATTTATTTTGTCTTTTGTATTAATGTTTTTTTTTTTTTCTTTTTTTTTTTTTTACAAATACTTAGCGTTTTGTATAGAATGTTTGTTTCCTCAACGCTGCCGTATGTATTGCTTACCTTTACCTTTCTGAGTGTTTGTTTAGATCATGTAATAGTCACCCGTTTGTTTGATTCTATCCATTTGTTACCATTTGTTAATCGTTACTGGGCATTCAATTTTCATACAACGAAGAGTTTCGTTTAAACTCTTTATACCCTAATGGAAGTAAATGTCTATCAAGTTTGTTGATAATTTCTATGCCTAGTTTATTCCCAGTGTCAAATATCTTTTTGCGTATCTTGTACTTTTGATTCATTATATAATTAAATAAAACTCGTTAGTTATTTATGTAATTTTAATCATATAATTGCCTCTTTTCGGTGCATTGGAAAAGAATAGACAATGAGAACTATAGAAAGACGGGGCTTTAGCTGTTTGGTTATTTTATAATCGTGTAATTGCCACCAAGGTCTATTATATTATATACACCGTGATATAAAAGAAACAGGTGTATAGTACCAGAATCAATTTGACTCAATACAGTCTTCCAAAATTCTTATGAATTAATAATTAAAATCTTACAATAGCTTAGGGTATGTTCACTTAAGTACTATAGTGGTTATTATTATTATTATTATTATTATTATTATTATTATTATTAGCTAAGCTCCAACCCTAGTTGGAAAAGCAGGATGCTATAAGCTCAGGGGTCCCAACAGGGAAAATAGCCCAGTGAGGAAAGGAAAAAAGGAAAAGTAAAATATTTTAAGAACAGTAAAAAACATAAAATCAAATGTTTCCTATATAAAATATAAAAACTTTAACAAAACAGGAGGAAGAAAAATTAAAAAGAATAGTGTGCCCGAGTGCACCCTCAAGCAAGAGAACTCTAACCCAAGAGAGTGGAAGACCATGACTATGGCACTACCCAAGATTAGAGAACAATGGTTTGATTTTGGAGTGTCCTTCTCCTAGAAGAGCTGCTTACCATAGTTAAAGAGTCTCTTCTACCCTTACCAAGAGGAAAGTAGCCACTGAACAATTACGGTGCGGTAGTTAACCCCTTGGGAGAAGAAGAATTGTTAGGTGATCTCAGTGTTTGCAGGTGTATGAGGACAGAGGAGAATCTGTAAAGAATATGCCAGACTATTCGGTGTATGTGTATGCAAGGGAAAGTGAACCATATCCAGAGAGAAAGATCCGATGTAATACTGTCTGGCCAGTCAAAGATCCCATAACTCTGTAGGGTAATATCTAATATGACTTAGTATTGGAGGACCATGAAGCCCTAAATAACTCCTATGATAAATTTGATAAATTCGATAAATTCTGTTACAAGACGGCTACGACTATGATCATAGGAAGGCCATATAATATCATGAAATCAAAAGCAAAGAAATATCAAAACTCACATCTACTTATCCACGTTATCATATGTTGTAAATATATATGCATAATATGTATATAAACACATTCATATGGATATATTATGAAACATACCCATACACAGTGTATGTATGTATATACATTTAAACGTGTTTCTTCATATTTCAAATAAGTCATATATTTTAATACATTAATGTCTGGATTCTCTTACCGACCACATGATCAGAGTCTCGTGGCGAAATCAATCGAAGACATCTGACCGGCCGAGAATCGAACCCTGGTCCAGGATGCTTGTATGACAGGACCGTACCATTTAGCCACGAAGAAAGATTTAAGTTAATGACAATTAGCAATTTTCTCATTGGAGTAAATACTGCTAGATGTTTTTATTGAAAAGTCTTTTTGGGTGAACCGGGTTCTAAGATCCACACAAGGCTTCTTATCCATCTTTAACGTTAAACCCTGAACAAAATTCATCTTAATCTTAATCTAAACGTACTAACTGGTGACAATAAACTGCCCATATAATTTCCTTAACCTTTTACGTAAAAGAAATATAAACCAAATTATTGTAAAACAAAATAAGTTAATACAGTACAGCAGAAAGGAAAAACCAATAAATGAAAAATCTGGAATGAAATCATTAGAACGAGACAATTGAAAACTGGAAATAGTGATGCGTAGTGACGGGGTGGGGGTGAGGAAGGGGCAACTCAAAAAGAATATATGAGTGCCGAAAAATGTGTAACCCACTTCATTTGCAATGAGTGAATTATGTCCAAGAGTTGATTAGAAATGCAAATTCAATCTGGGCGATATTCCCGAGGGTCATTTGCCGCTTCATTTGCTTGTCCTTCTCATTTAGCTTCGATTGCGAATTATCGCTTTTTCCCTTTTCCATTATTTTCCTCCTCTATATTTTTCCATTGAAGCTCCCAAGGCGGAACCATTGCAGTTGCTCTTGCCGAAGCAATTTCTGCTAATATTGCTGATTTTATAACGGGTGTTCTGACTGTTAGTATGGCAATGTGCTAAAAACAGAAACAGAGTCAAATGGAACAAGGATAACAACAATATCGATTCCCGTATTATTGATGCTATTTCTACTACTACTACTACTACTACTACTACTACTACTACTACTACTACTACTACTACTGTGGCTGCTAATGTTTTATTGATGTAAAATAATAACAACAATAATAATAATAATGATAATAATAATAATAATGATAAACAAAACAAAATAATAATAATAATAATAATAATAATAATAATAATAATAATAATAATAATAATAATGCTAATGTTAATGATAATAATAATGGTAATGACAATTTTTAAAGGAATGATAGGCCTAATGCTTATTATTGTTACTGTTTAAATATAACATCTCTACGTTACTGGCTGGAAGTAAACACTAATCTGCTCTCTATTTAATAGTCATTAAGTAGTATTTATCAGTTCATTAAATTAATTCCATTCGCTGCTGGCTTACAAGGAAGTAAAATATTAATTCGTGTTAATTCTCCGAGGCCAAATTTCCTTAATTAAGGATCTGGTCAGTAATTAATTTGGAAACTGTTCATTGGGTCGTATTGGGTATACTTCGTAGGTCATTAATGATTCAAAGGCTATTTACTTTGTCTTTTTTTTTTACGTTTTGTTTTTAATGATATTCATAATTATGATTTGTATTAATCTAAATAGTTATGACTGTAATGATGATGGTAATGATATAATTTATTATTATTATTATTATTATTATTATTATTATTATTGTTATTGTTATTGTTATTGTTATTGTTATTATTATTATTGTTGTTGTTGTTGTTGTTGTTGTTGTTATAAGAATAAGAATGCAATGACAACTTTGCCAATATTGATAAAAGCAGTGATGAGGATAAAGTGGGTAGCCATAATTATGATGATATAAATTGATAATTATAATTGTCATTTCATCATATTCACCAGCATGTTTACTAATATTGACTTATACGGTAATTTTCTATTATTTAAATCTGGAGGATCATACTTTAAACTTATCCTTTATACTGTAGCATAAGACATTTTGTAACAAAATCCTCTTGCAGTATTATATATTTTGGTGTGCTGATTAATATTTCTAAGTAAATCGTAATGTTCTTGTATAGATTATTTTTAATAATCTTCGTCATATAAATAGGATCCTTTTTTTTTTTTTTGTGAGAAAACATTGTATATCAATACTTTTATAGATATAACCTAACGTGTGCATTCTACAATTTATATAAATACAATTTACAATAGACATAAATAAACACTTAGTATTCATGAATAAATGTATGCAGATGACTACACTTGATGAGTTGTCATACCTTTTTAATGTTTAAACACTATATTTGTTTAATAGTATGATGAAAAATTAGAAAGCTTTTCTATCTCAAGACTTGTATTATGATGGTGCTCCCCCAATAAGTTCCTCTCTAAGGCGCTGTTTCGTTATCTTACTATATCATACAATCGAGTGACTAAAATCGCTGCTTATTGCTGAAAGGTTATGCTGTGAATAGTCTCCTAACTTCTAGATAAAGGACGGCGTCAATGACCTTAGATGTCAGGGTGCCAGAAAACTTTAAATCAATCAATCAATTTATATATATATATATATATATATATATATATATATATATATATATATATATATATATATATATATAGATTGATTGATAGATAGATAGATAGATAGATAGATAGATAGAGGCAGCAAAAGAAGAACATCAAAGGAGTACTTCACCAACATGTGTTTATCGCAATGATCTGCCCCTACTGCTTTCGTGTACTTCCTCTGAATGATATGAAACTTTTCTCTGAAGAAAATAATCTTCGTATAGTGATGATGCAACATAATAGTTCAACTTATGAATGACAAACGTTAGAGCGATTTCATTTGAAATTCTTTGATGTCTCCAGGAGTCGAAGGCTACTCTCCAACAGAACGAAAAAATAAGCGTAAGACCTATGATAAATGACATCAAAGTTTCTTGAAGAAAGAAAAGTACAGAAAGAAATCTGGAACTTTAATTTAGAGCTTAGAACGTACATATTTCGTAAAAATACACACTAAAGTGAATTGATGATCT
>NC_090761.1:35376842-35401842 GCF_036898095.1 Palaemon carinicauda
GAGAGAGAGAGAGAGAGAGATAGATATAGATATAAATATATATAGATATAGAGATGTATATATATACATGTATATACATATATATGTATATATATAGATATGAATATATAAATATGTATATATATGTATATATATATATGTGTATGTGCGAATGTGTATGTGCTTGCACAATATATGTATATGTATATATTTATATCATGCAATTTGTGCGATTTTTCTATTTTTCTCATTATATTCCAAATGGTTTCGTAGTCATAATGAGGGTAGTAGCTCATGATTAACGAAGCATCATGCATGTAGGAGGAACTAGAACTCGAGACTAATCTTTGGAAGACCCACAAGTCGTGCTACTCAAATCCTTGGCTCTTTGTGCATGGCGTGTAAACTCGTGAGTTCCGAAACCTTTGAATGGGCTTTCTTTTGACTCAGAGAAATATTTACGTTGAAAGTAATCTCATTTACCCTTTTGCTTATTTTGGCATTTCACTTCCCCGTTTTTGGTGGGTTTTTGTTATGCTGTGAACGGAGATAGTAGGAAGTTCAAGGTTAGAATCGCAGACATTCTTGTAAAACTCATGATTATACATTGAACAAATAGCTATTCCTTTTTAAGAATTAATTTAATTTTCAAGATATTCCTTGTTTATATTAAAATCTAATTTAAAATTTCTATACAAAGCATTTTTCCTGTTACATATTTTATATTATTTGTCTCTTAAGATGTAATGATGATAAATGAACATATGAAAAGCAACTAGCGTTACCTAGCGAAACGGCATTCGAATCCCTTCCTGGAAAAAAAAAAACCTGGAAAAAAAAAAGTCTGTGAAGTGCCTGCTGATTTCAAGAAAGATTTGATTAGCATATGACAGTATTTATAAATTAGTTTTCCGTAGCAACTATAATACTACAGGAGGCCAATTATATTTGCTTTCTATATTCATCTGAGAATTGGCAATTGGATTTTTTGTGACTGTTCGAAATCACCCATTTTAGGATCAATATTTTGTTCCCCGGGATATAAAATAGCTATTGGTCGAAAGTCCTGTGATTCGAAGCTTAGAAATAATTCCTTGTCAAGACAATGTTGGAATGGGAATGATAGTAATTCTCTATCCAGAGACCTTGGTTCAAACAGCTCTTTCAGATAAGATGGTATTAGGGTTTTTGGAAGTTAGTATTTTTCACAATATTTAATTATTAATTATCATTGTTAGTTTTCGGTAGTTCCTGTATAGTCTCTAATGTTTGAAGGTGTGGGAATATTTAAGAGGCTGGTTTGGGATAAATAAGTCTTATTTCTGTTATCATAATTCTGTAATTTACTTAATAAAATCAATAGGAGGTCCAGTCTGTTATTATGATACATTATTCGTCAAAGTAACATAAATTTAACTTAAGATAGAGGGGGTGAAAGTAGGATGCACGAAGCATGAAAAATTAGTAATTCCTAGGAAATGGACGAGGGAATGAAACCTATAAAGGAATTCTATTTGAACAAAGCTGTCTCCTTATCATCGAACTATATGTTGTGAAGCCATACTCATAAACACGCCTCCGCGCGCATGCCTTCAACCAGATTTTCAGGAAAAGACCAATGTGATTGTCGTATTCTTATTCCCGCTTATTCTTTGCACTAATCTTTTACATTCAATACTTCGTTCTTTTATGAAAACTAGTAGCGCATAACTAGGAATAATGATGATAATAGGGAAATAAAAGAAGTATTTTTATCATGGGTATGGTAGGTTAGATTTTTCAATTGATTAAAGATAAATGAGCTGCAGAAACAAAAACAAAAAATTGTAATTGATTTTCTATTTACCTGGTATTATGTATTTTAGATGAAACAGCAGTAATTTACAAAAAATCAGGAGCCGTTAAATTCGAAATAGATTAACTAGTTTAACACTGCATAATATCAGTTACTCTGATGATATAAAAATGCCGATAAACTCACAACTGAGGCACACTATTCAATTCTAAAGGCAAGAGTATGGAACTTCTGCGTCTAATCTATAACCTTTTTTTCATAAATTCCAGTTAAAAGGACTTATAATGGTAATGTTATAGACATTCATTTTAACATAGCAACGACCAAATTAGTACTCTATCAAAAGAGGTGGCAGACTGCAGGAAATTATGCCAAGTAAAAGCAAAAGCAAGAATATTGGTAAAGAAAATTATGTTTTTCAATCCGATTAAGAAATAAGCAAAGTAACTTTTATGAATTAGTGAAAAATCTATTATGATAGATCCTACTATTCAATTAAGTTTTCTGATTAGCTAGTTACCGATTTTTGCGTCAATAAACGTAGGAGATGATGATGATGATGATGATGAGTTACCCATTAATAATTATTTTCTTCGATTGCATAGCGAAAATTTCTAGAGAAATATATAAATATATCCTCATTTGAAATAGATCAATTATATAATTTCATAAATGAGTTATTTGAGTACTGGGATACTAGTATTTTCTTGTCTCAAGCTTTTCATATTTTTTATGGGGTCGCTGTCTCTCATGAGCCACACACACACACACACATACACACAGATTCATTTGATTGATTGGAGCTTTTCTGGGCACTCAGATTGACCGGACAGTATCTCTGGAAAAGGGTTTTTGAGCCCCTTAAACCGTAGCTACTGTGAAAGACTATTCTCGGTGGCCACGCTTAAAACTCCCTTAACCTTTTTACCCCCAAGGTAAGGTTAAATTTCGAGCATATTTTTCTATATATATATTTTTAAATTGCTCTAACAGCCTTAATTTTTGTCATAGAGAGGTCAGGTTGGTCTCATTCTTTTGGAAAATGCCTGAAGTTTCTCATAAAGTTATCAAAAATATACAAAAACATGTAAATAACAGTGTTTTGCAAGAACGTACCGATACGTCCTTTGGGGGTGAAAGGGCGTTGAAACCCCAGGAAATAAACAATACTTGCGTCGGAATTACTTATAAATACCTCTTACATAGATTCTTACTTCTTGATATCATTGTTGTGGAGGTATCTGTGATGCAGTAATTTGAGACGTAATTCTTTAATGGAATTCAAGCTTATTCATACAGCGTTCTTACAAAGGTCTTTCCCAATATTAAAATTTTTTATTAAGATATCAGACAGCCCTCACAAACCAAGAATCAGTTGCTAACTTACCCTCGTCCCTCAATACATTTGTTTCATTTTTGTGGTGTTTATTTTCTTTTTTCAAAAGAGAAACACATTCTTAAAGGGATAATAAATAACATTTTATATATATATCTATATATATATGTATATATGTGTATATATAATGTATATATATGTATATATGTATATATGTGTATATATAATGTATATATAATGTATATATATGTATATATATGTATATATATATGTGTATATATATGTATATATGTATATATGTGTATATATAATGTATATATATATAATGTATATATATGCATATATGTGTATATATATGTATATATATATGTGTATATGTGTATATATATGTATATATATGTGTATATATAATGTATATATATGTATATATATGTATATATTTGTATATATATGAATATATGTGTATATATGTTTATATATACGTATATATGTGTATGTATATGTATGTATATGTATATGTATATATATGTATATAGATGTATATATATATTTATATACATGTGTATATATATGCATATATATGTGTATATATATTTCTATATATGTATTTCTATATATGTATAGATTTATACATATATATATATATATATATATATATATATATATATATATGTACATATACGTATGTATATATACGTATATGTGTATATAGGTATATATGTATATATGTATATATATTTATATATATATAATATAATATGCATACGTATATTTACACATATATATGATATATATGTATATATACATATATATGCATATATATGTATATGTATATATATATATATATATATATATATATATATACACACACATATTTCCTACCAAACCCAGGAAAACATACTGGCACGAATGAAAACCTATTCATTCTTGCATTTTAGTTACAGGAGAAATTACTCGTTAATAGATAAAAGAAAAAAGTAAATGAAAATATTTCATCTGAAATATCCGGTAGTGTAACTATGCGCAGGATGTTATAAATAGAATTGTCTCGTAACTTTATGAATGTGATATAGTAGCATATCTGCCCCTTCATATATGAGTAATACTTTTAGTTACAGATAATATTTGGCAGAACATTATGTCGAAACAAAATATCAAATATTAATTTTGAAAACAGTAAATATTAATATTACTATTATTATTGTGATGACGATGGTGATATTATTATTATTATTATTATTATTATTATTGTTATTATTATTTATAATTATTATTATTATTATTATTATTATTATTATTATTATGATGATGATGATGATGATGAAATTATTATTATTATTACTATTATTATTATTATTATTATTATTATTATTATTATTGTTGTTGTTGTTGTTGTTGCTGTAACCAAGAACCTCGGCCAGAAGATGAGAAAACTTCTAATTAAAACACACAAGCCATAAAAGAAATTAAAACCAAAGTACTTAATTCCTTAAGGAGTTACTGGGCAGGCTGAACATTTCTCACTTGAGAATTTCAACCAACTTCCTAACCAACCGTTGTTTTGCTGATAGCGTCTAATTCTAATTATTTCACAACGAATGGGACTCGGGAAGTTGAGTAAGACCCAATCAGGTTTTCATCCTCTACAGGACACAACTTGGACACTGCAGAAGTACGTTATAATTTCTTCTACAGGATATGCGACGGTTTTAAAACCGGCCTTGTCTCCCTCCCAAGAAGTCCCGGTTTCGATCATGTTTTGAGAGTGAAATTGATTTTCTGGATTTCACACGGTATTGCACGTGTTTATGGTATTCCCATTCAAAAAGGGTTATATATATATATATATATATATATATATATATATATATATGTGTGTGTGTGTGTGTGTATGTATGTATGTATGTATATATATATATATATATATATATATATATATATATATATATATATATATATATTCATATGTATATAATGTATATATATATATATATACTGTATATATATTCATATGTGTATATATATGTATATATATGTATATGTATATATATATATATATATATATATATATATATATACATATATAATGTGTGTGGGTGGGTGTTTATCATGCCTGTGTGTGTTCTAGTATCACTGTCCGGTATAACATTTTTTCATTATATATCTACATACAGTAGCGGAATGACAAAAGGCTTTAACAACAGCCAAAAATAATTTATCTTTTTATTAGAGCAAAACTAGATGCATCCCAATGAATATAATTAAATCATTGCCATGATAGGTAATATATAAGTATTCATTTATAATTGACATGATACATTAAATTTATGTGCGTTAACACATAAGTAATTAAATCCCTAAATTAGGAGATAAATCAAGATAACACAACCAGGTGAATAACATTAATAATCTAAATATCACAACAAAAGCATCTCATGACAAAAAGAACCTTCTAGTTATGACCAATGATCTCCCTTCATGAAGTGATAAAATAAATAATCATTGATCTTTTATTTTGAAATGTCTCAAGAATTTTGAATATTTTCGTAGCAATATAGTCTAGCAGGAAAATGGGAGATTTTGAAATTCCTCAACAGAAGCCTCAGGTGGTATCGTAGCTCTGTTTTCTTTTCTCTTTTTGAAGTAAACCAAAATTGAAGAATCGAAAAGCATTTAATATCGCCATCTTGTCGTGTCGAATAATCCCGCAGAATCGCTTGTCCGAATGGTGAGGTCGCTTAGGTAAATGAGTAGAAGATATTCAAGAAACAGCAACCAAAGCAGAGAATAAATAAGAGCTGAAGAAAGATGAGAAAACCGTCATCATTAGGGGCGTAAAGGCAACATTGGTAGTTATCCTAGAAAGCACTTTTTTTAGTTCACGTCGACGCTCTGGCCACGGCGTAAGCGAGCGAATTCCTCGATATCGACATCTTCGCCAGTGGGGGCACCTGGGGAAAGAGAAATGCATGTAATTAAGGTCTATCCTTTATGATAGTCTCCATGAATTCGAGGTTTTCAACTGTTTGGTACTCCTGACAGTGGGGTATTTGATGATCGAATGCCTCACTTATAGCACCATAAGAAATAGTTTTCTACTTGAGGCTTGAAGTGAGGATGGCTCGTTCATCCGTGCCAAGATTCTTAGGCAGGGTGTGTTGTACTATGCTAGCGGTATTTTTAGTTTTATTTCAGAACCAGGTCTTCTGATTTAAATCTTATAATGACATATTCGCTTTTATGGTTTTAAATTTAATTTTATTACATTATTTATTTATAACAAGCGATATCGGCGTCAGTGACCTTCATTGTCAGGAGGCCATAAAACTCCAAATCAATCAATCAATCGAGGTTCTGAGTAGTAACTTGTCAAACAAAATTCTATCTGAACTGCTGGGTTTTATCCATTGAAAGATGAGGTTAGATTTCCATTGCTTACGTTAAGATATTGATCAGAAGTGATTAATTGAAATGAACTTACCAGGAGCAGGGTGGGCCATCTTGAAGGGAAGGTCAGCATTCAGTTCACCTCCAAGGGCACCACAGTTGAGCTTAACGCGGAGGGAGTAAGAGACAATGATACCGTTGGCATCATTGGTGTTCTTGCCCTCACCAACCAGGGTGGAGGATGCCAAGTTGGCATCAGAGTCCTAAAAAGGAAAAGTATTTAGAAAAATAAACATTAGATGAATTAGGGGACAGGGCTTAAAGTTTAAGTAATAACAAATGCATATACGTCTGTCCTTCTATTTGTTCATAGAGCATAAAAACTCCTGATAAACGTGAGACCGAGTTCATTGCTAAATATTATCCATATTATCTTAGAGATTTTCTGTTGATCTCTTTTTATAGATGTTTTTTATTACATTGAAAACTTCTGGTCAAATGCCGTCTATCGGCTTTCCATACCTTCAGCTTGCCGTCCAGGGCGAGACCATACTTGCTCTTATTAGAAGAAGCAAGAGGAGTGATGGAGAAGGACTTGTGAAGGTTGCTTCCAGGGGTGATAGGGCAGCCCTCCTTGGACTCCAGTGAGGCGACCTGGAAATGTCAAGAGAATTCAGATGTAGTCTCTTAGCCGATGGAAAATACCTTGGGAATTCTCTTTTCGTCATTTTAGTTAAAGTATGAGAAAAAAAAATAAGCTGTTTAGTATGTATAGTGAAACTCTCTCTCTCTCTCTCTCTCTCTCTCTCTCTCTCTCTCTCTCTCTCTCTCTCTCTCTCATTACCTCACGGGTGAACTGGTTGTTAGTCATGGTCAGTTCTACATGCTGGATAACAGCGCACTTCATGCTCTTGACAGTCTTCTTGCTACTGTTGTTGATGTTAAGGGTGGCCTTTACAGTCTCTCCGTGATAGTACAGATCCTTATCAAGGGTGACCTCCAAGTTGAGCTTGCCGGAGGACAGAGCGAATCCCTTGGACACGAGTGTGCTAGGCTGGCGCTTTGAGGAGATGAAGGGAGCATACTGGATTTTCCTAACGGCAAGAGTTACCGAGTTCCGCTTGTGGGGGCGCTCCTCGCTCTTCTCGCCGGCGTATACGATCAGTTCGTAGATAACGCCAAGGGGCTTGAGCTGCCAATACGCAAGTAATTCATATCTATGTAACTCATTGTTGAGGAAAATCATGTTTAAGCCAACCTGGCTTGAGCTAACCAATAGATTTTCTGTGATACTAAATTTTTGGACCCCTCGAATTTAGATTCTTTATCCTTACTTTACTCATGAATGATAATACTGTAAACTATCATATTCATTCAGATGTGGATATACATTATTGTTCAATATAAACTGTAGATAAATGCCCCCCTCAACCTAGCCCTGCTGTATATTATACTCACAGATTCCTCATCTCCAGTATGGAGCTGGACAGAGGTGGGGGCGCTGGAGGGAAGATTAATAGAGAAAGGATAGGCATTGCCACCGAGCTTCTTGATGAGCCTCTCTTGGACGGCAGTTGGCTCAACAGAGGACTTGCTGGGGTAGATCTGCTCGCTGAGGAGGGTCAGCTCTTTGCTGAAGTTGAGGCCCATGACCTCATCCTCCTCGCGGCCAAAGCGGTAGATGACATTGACCTGGAAAAGGTTGTTTAGGGCGTGAGGGCTTAGAGGATATTACAAAAGAACAACAGTTATAATTGCTGGATTATTTAGATATATTTACATTACCATCAACTTATGTAACTACAAAAATTACGTGTGACCTATTTACGCTTATTCATAAGATATGTAAATCGTGCTTTTCGCCTATTTACGCTTATTTATAAGATATCTCAAGAGGTAATGTGACTTCATATTGGCAAATTAGTTTTAAGAGGGACGATAAGCAAGAGGTTCCTTTGAAGTGCCTTGTAGCAAAAGCATTTAGGCCTGATTATTAACAAAACTAACAAATTCTTAAAACTTAGAATTTACATAAAAGAATAATTTATTGATCCATTTTCACTTTTATAATAAGGAAACATCGTTTACTCAATCTAAAATTATCGAAAAATATTTCACTCAGCAGTTTAGATAAGTGAGATTTTGAGTATTTTTTATCATATCGCTTTCATGAAAAATGAAAATGTTTCAATTCCTTTTTGCTCAAATGTAAAGTTTTCTATTATTTAGTTTTGTCGTGCTTGAGAATTACAATTTTACCTCTCGTGTAGGGAAATATATATATAAAACACTACTGATTTCGCTACTCAAAATTAATTTTCTGAAATGTGCATGCTCACGTACCGAGGCGTATACACGCCGACCACGAAGGTAGTCATCGTCGACGATTAAGACACCATCGACAGGTTCAGTGGTTACGGTGTTATCAACGAAGTCTCGACGACCTAGGTAGACAGTGATCTTACCTGTAGAAGAAAGAGAAATTGATAATGAGCTATGTAACTGGAAGAAGCAATGTGGAGGCAAAAGTGTGTGAGTCAGGATTAAAAAATGTTGAAGAAACCAACAAAGCAAAGGTACAGTAAAACCGGATCATTAGGAGTCTAAATATCAAGAACATATTTACAGATCTTTTCGGTAGATTCCTCTACTCACTCTTTAAGATGATAATAGGGCATTGCTCTGATAACTGAAATATCTTTTACCAGATTGTTGATGTTGTGTGTTTTATTCCATCGTGTTGCCAGAAGTACTTGTAATATGTATCATTAACATGTATGAAACAGCTAAATAGCACTCCCGTTGTCCGATTTATATGCGTCCGATTAGACCCACATGGTTCATAATCCAGGTGTAGATACAGAGGAATATCCTGAAGGAATGTATTTTGAAAAATTTTGTGTTTTATCCAAATGGGAGTAATCAAGTATTATTGTTAGTCACTAGTTCCACATGCACATCCTTAGTTACCTTCAGTAACATACAAATATAGAGGGATGATTAAAAGTGGACATTTATATTTGTTTTATATGTTGATGTAACAAAGTATGTTATTACACTTCAGAGAATTCAAACATTCTTTAGGCATAAGAGGACGGTTTTGGGGCACCTAAAGTATGAGTCTTAAATTCTCCTTGAGGGTATTTGAAATAGTTTTCTGTGAACCTGGCATTTTTTTACAGATCATCATTGAGATCTTTCAATGACGTGTCATCTATCAGACAGGTTTCTTATGTTCTCCTTCGATGGTTTTTATGGACACCGTTTGGAGCGATTTCCTAATCCAGACGTTAAATTTGTACGAAGGGTTTTCCAAGACACACTAGTTTTCCAGGATTGAAAGTTTCCAGTTTCTATAGAGAATCTAGACAAAAGGTGAAGGATTTTCATGGACTCACCATTAGGGGCGGTTTTTTTGTAGACTTTCACGGCGTTCACCATCGAAGTTGATTGGACTTTTTCTCTTGCGAGAAATGCAACGGAGACGT
This sequence comes from Palaemon carinicauda, assembly GCF_036898095.1. Lineage (NCBI taxonomy): Eukaryota > Metazoa > Arthropoda > Malacostraca > Decapoda > Palaemonidae > Palaemon > Palaemon carinicauda. The sequence continues at coordinate 35,386,828 of NC_090761.1, forward strand.
CAGAAAAGTGTGGTTAACTCGGCAGAGAACAACTGCAGGATTGGGGTTCAGTCTTCCCTGACCAACTATATGTAGGGAAAGACCAACTAATCTCATTAAACCATATGAGGAGTTTCTTCTAATCTCTAGCGTTTCTATGGGAGCTCACGTTTGTGTTTGGAACCGAACTTCCGAGGATTTTCCTTAATCATGACCGCAATATTTATCGTATGGATTACTTGAACGTTAACGGGTTTCAAGGGTACTTTCCATAAACACAGAGCAAAATGAAAATCTTGAGCTACAACGAAAAGTCGAGATTGACCCGTTTCGTTTTGCTTTACATTGTAAATAAACTTTGTATATATTTGTACCATGTCTCATGTATGTATATGCATCAATTCCATCTCCTGAATGTAGATTTGGGGTTGCTGAATCCCTTGATAGAGATCGAGCTAAAATTTAGTGCATGGTGCAAATTATGGGGCATGAAGTTGAATCCTAACAAAACTCAAAGTAAGATTTTAAGTACGTCAAGGACAGTGGCTCAACATCCGGACCTCGGCATTGATAATTATTCTTTAATTCTGTGTACAGAGTCTTTTAAAATTTTAGTTGCGATTCTCGACAGCAAATTTACTTTTGAGAAACACATTAGGTCTGTCTTTTCTTCAATTACAAAAAAAAAGACTTAAGAAAGACCTCAGATTAATGATGCATATATATACATATGTATATATATATATATATATATATATATATATATATATATATATATATATATATATATATACATACATATTTATATATATATGTGTGTGTGTATGTATATATATACATACATGCATATATATGCAAATTCTGATATTTATGATTAATGGGTATTAAGATTATTATAACTGATTTCAATAAGATTCTTATTTATTTATTAGAATTCCCCATAGGGGAATACTATTGTTTTTGGTAGTATTATTATTATTCTTTCCGCGCGATTTTTTTCGCAAGAAATCTGAAATAATTATCATAGGTAGCCTATGGTAAGAATATGCCATAAACCCAGTTTAAGTGACCTTGACCTACTTTTCAAGGTCACAGGGGCTTTTAAAGGCAAAATTTGTAAAATTTGAAATTGCCATTAGGCCTAAAGTATTAGCCGTATGGGTAAGGGCCTTATGGACAATGATACAGACGTAAATCCCCAGATATTGCCCTACTTTAATGCAAGTAGGTCAAGGTCAAGGTCGCTAATTGCCAAACCGGCTCAAAACAGGTTTGTTTCCGAGATCTCAAAAACCGGAAGGCCCAGAGCCCTGATCTTAGTGGCATATGATGCCCTACAGTATATATTTATCTAAGGTTAGCTTAACATTTGTAGCGACTGCTTAATTACTTTTTTTAATATTGATTTTTAACTATATTTGGCAATTTCTCCATGAAATACTGGTTTTTTGGTCATAGCATGCTAAAGTAAATTACCCCAAACATATACCCAATACTGCCAAATCAAATTTGACCTTGACCCTCATTTTCAAGGTCATATGGCTATTTCATGGAAAAAAATTGACGTGGGCTAAAAGTGATGTTTTGTTGTCACCCCCCCCCCCCTCCCATTCGCACATGCTCTTTCAGAATATGTGGTCATATTTAACCCGTGACCTTCACATGACCTTGTAAGTATCCATTGTCTTCAAGTTCAAAGGTCAATTTCTCTATATTTGTCATTTTTGCCTATGTTTTACCTCCATATACCTGCTATTATACAGATAAATTGCTTTAGAATAGTTTATCAACATAACTCAAAATTTAGTCAAGGTGTCATTAGGCCAATAAACCATTACACAATATCTTTTACTGATTGACGAAAGCATTTCCACACCTATTTTGCAGGGGAATCCTCCGCCACTGGCTTTAGCCAGTTGCAGTCTAGTTATAATTAGTATTCTTTCAACATAATTAATGCCTTTAGTATTTTTTTTCATGAAAAATTATAGGTTAAACCCTTTCCTATCAATATTTCAATTTTATAAGGAAACATGATTTAATGTTTATGTAATTAACTCTCAGTTTAAGAAATTCTTGCATATAAATGCATACATTTAAATACCCCTACATAAGAAGTATAAAGGTCATCAGCCCCGTTGTATGGCTGTTGTTTATTTATGTGATGATATGATGACATCATCAATGACGACATCAATCCAATTATGAATAGATGATATCATTACTGACGTCATCTTTATTTACATATCGCATATGTTATATTTTGATTACATCAGCTGATGTCATCAAAAACTTTATTTGGATTTCCCAAGACCGGGAGTTGTGAGTCATTGCATCGCCAGTGACGTCATCGGTGGCTTTTCTTCCATATCTGAGAGCTTACTTTTTTTTTTCTTTTTTTTTTTACGTTGCAGTGTTGACCTAATTACTAATAGGTCTCCAATCGTGTTTCCGGTCAAAGATTTCTTGTTGTCTTGAATATGTTTTTTCCAGTTTGGCATTTCTTTTTAAATCTCTTATTAAATATAATTCGTGTTATCAGATGCATAATTTTCACCATTTTGAAATTTGCGTTATCTAAAATATAATTTTCTAAGGTATTATTTTGTATAGTCGAAGCTATCATTTGCTGCGTCTAAGATATTCTTTGCAGCCTCCAATATACTCTTATTCTATCATTTAGTATATGTTTTATATCGTCTAACAAGCCATAGGTAGTAGGTTGGCCAGGGTACCAGGCACCCGTTGAGATACTACCGCTAGAGAGTTATGGAGTCCTTTGACTGGCCAGACAGTACTAAATTGGATCCTTTTCTCTGATTATGGTTAACTTTCCTTTTGCCTACACATACATCGAATAGTCTGGCCTATTCTTAACAGATACTCCTCTGTCCTCGTACACCTGACAACACTAAGATTACCAAACAATTCGTTTTCACCCAAGCGGCTAACTACTGCAATGTAATTGTTCAGTGTCTACTTTCCTCTTGGTAAGGGTAGAAGAGGCTCTTTAGCTATGGTAAGCAGCTCTTCTAGGAGAAGGACACTCCAAAATCAAACCATTGTTCTCTAGTCATGGGTAGTGCCATAGCCTCTGTACCACTGCCTTGGGTTAGAGTTCTCTTGCTTGAGGGTACACTCGGGCATGCTATTCCGTGTAATTTCTCTTCCTCTTGTTTTGTTAAAGTTTTTATAGTTTATATTTTAATGTTACTGTTCTTGAAATATTTTATTTTTCTTTGTTTCCTTTCTTCACTGTGCTATTTTCCCTGTTGGAGCCCCTGGGCTTATAGCATTCTGCTTTTCCAACTAGGGTTATAGCTTAGCAAGCAGTAGTAGTAGTAATAATAATAATAATAATAATAATAATAATAATAATAATAATAATAATAATAATAATAATACCTCTCAATTTGCAGTTCATAGATTAGTTCGTCAATGAAAATGAAGGACATTCTTGCAAGAATGCTCAAGAATTCCCCTTTAAGCAAGTCTGTTTAGGAAATAGAAGAAATAAATAGGAATAACGAAGACAGAATTGAAAAGGTCTGGCAAATTTTTTTTTTTTTTTTTTTTTTTTAACCAATCCGGTAGTCATCTTGATTCTGACCCAAAGTTTTACGTTTCGTAAGTTTAGGTTTCATTGCCTTTTGGCTGATGAGTTTGACAACAGGCGCAATATTGAGAAACTCGATCTTCCTCATTCCCGTTTTCTTGAGGCTAGGCTAACTACTTCAGCTTTTTGGTCCCTGTAAATTAAAACACTCACTGGACCTTGAGGTGTAGACCCAAATGGTATTTTTCCTTTGCATTTTTTTTATGAAGATATCATATCATAGCTTAAAATTTGTCTGTTATTTTTCGTAAATTTGGAAAAAAAAAAGTTCTTTTAACACTTGTTAGAGAATTGCTAATGTTACTCCACTGGGTTCTGCAGATGACTACCAATTTCCATAACTCCCGAGGTATCTAAAATTTCTTAACGTCTTTTGACTTTCGCAAAGACCTTGGAGCGTGTTATGCCCGTCTTACAATCTTCAATACTGTTTAGAAATCCCCTGATTTTGGTCAGGAGGTTCGTATGATTTAGGTAGATTTTAGTGTTGCCTTTCACTTCAAACCTAATTAGGTGGGGAGTTGATTAGTCTTTTCTTAAGATCTTTATTGAATTTCTGTAATATATTGTACATGGTAATTGCTGGCTATAGGCATGCAATATTTTCTGTTCTTCAAGGTAGTGTTCTTGGCCCATTACTTTTTATATTAATACGCATAGGTGGTTTGGCCTAGAAAACAAGCTCGTTGCATATGCAGGTTATGCTATTCTTTTTGCATTAATTCCATTTCCTTAATGTAGATATATGGTTGCTGAATCCCTTAAATAGATCTAGCTAAAATTAGAGTCTGGTACAAATTGTGGGGCATGAGGATAAATCTTAAAAAAATTCAAAGTATGCCGGGTAATTGTAAGTAGGTCGAGGACAGTGGCTTCTCAACATGCAGGTCTTTACAGTCATAATGTTGTTGTTTTTTCTCAACTATAAACATCTCATTTAAAATTTTAGGTGTGAATACTTGTTGCCAATTTACTTTTGAAAAGCTCATCCGGTCTGTTTCTTTCATATTGCACTAAAATGGCTCATTATGAAAGTCTTATAAGATTTTCAGTGATCAGTCTATTCTTAGGAAATGTTTTAATTCTTTCATTCTACCTTGTTTGGAGTATTGTTCTCCAGTCTGGTCTTCAGCTGCTGACTGTCGTTTTAATTTGTTGGAAAGAAAGTCACGGCCCTTTGAATTCCTTATTCCTGATCTGGATATTAATCGTCGTTCAGTAACGTCTCTGCCTGGTGTTTCCCAGTCCGGGGTTCGAGTCCCGCTCAGACTCGTTAGTGTCATTAGTGTCTGCAACCTTACCATCCTTGTGAGCTAAGGTTGGGGGTTTTTAGGGAGCCTATAGGTCTATCTGCCGAGTCATCAGCAGCCACTGCCTGGCTCTCCCTGGTCCTAGCTTGGGTGGAGAGGAGGCTTGGGCGCTGATCATATAATATATGGTCAATCTCTAGGGCATTGTCCTGATTGCTAGGGCAATGTCACTGTCCCTTGCCTCTGCCATTCATGAGCGACCATTAAACCTTTAAAACTCGAATCCTCCCAAACTGTACCATCATATACTCAGTACTAGGTATGCAGTTAATTCTAACTCATGCCTTCTCTATCACGAGGCACCATATTAAACAGTACTCTAGAAGTTTTATTCCAGCTATTACAATATTGTGGAATGATTTTCCTGTTTTAGTGGTTGAATCTGTGGGACTTGAGTATTTCAAGCTTTTGGTAAACGTTTTTCTAGTGAACAGGTTGCCATATGACTCGTTTTAAGATTTATTTATAACATATCTATTTTAACGCTGTTACTGATCTTAGAATAATTTATATTCTTAATTCATTACTTAAATATAGTTTATTTGCTATTTCCTAACTTACTTTCCTCACTGGGCTGCTTTCGTTGTTAGAGCCCTTGGGGTTGTAGCATTCTGCTTTTCCTACCAGGATTATAGCTTAGCTAATAATAATAATAATAATAATAATAATAATAACGATAATAATAATAATAATGATAATAATAATAACGGACCATCTTTGTCCTCATCGTCAACAAATGATAATAAAATTCCATGTTTTCTTTCTTTTAACAAACGTTTTTACTGTAGTTTACTACCTACCTCTAGGATTTTATGTTGATTGAGATTTAACAGTAAATATATATATATATATATATATATATATATATATATATATATATATATATATATATATATATTATAAATTACCCAAAATTTGTCAGTATTTGTGGTAACAGGTTATGGAAGTTCTTTTTATCAAGGATTCATCCACGATTCAGCCGCTGCAATATAAACATATCTCTGAAACTATCTCATGTTTTGGGAAACTGCTTAATCTATGATTCATCTGTTAAGTGATAGATAATTTTTTCTAGAGGCTCAACTTCTAAAGAAAACTGGACAAGGAACAGCTGCATTTGTTGATATATATATATATATATATATATATATATATATATATATGTGTGTGTATATATATTATATATCTATAAATATATACATAATGTATATATATGCGTGTTTATATATATATATATATATATATATATTTATTTATTTATTTATATATATATATATATATATATATATATATATATATTTCAAATTTCAGAAATCGTTAGGTTATAACGAGAGTAATGGCTGATTATTTACTTGTACACATATACCTACATACACACATACAGACGTATAGACCTGCACCATTACAGAGAGTATTTACATCGCTCTCTGTTTGAAGGAAGCTCATAATTAGAATCACGTAGAATGTTCAGTGCTGACTTTTGGATGGCGATAATTACTGCATCGGCCTGCCGTTGTTGTTCTCCCTGTGAACAATCTTGGTTCCATCAATTAATTCTTCCATAGAGGGTTTTTGGTTGTGGATATCATTAGAGTGTGGTTTATCGCCCCTTGATTTCTGTGAGCCAGCATACGTCTTCGAAGTGTCGTGGTAGTGTGTCTAATGTATCCTTTTCTGTGAGATTCACACATATCTTCGGGTATTAAAGACTACTTATGTACACACTACCTTTGCTCCTCATCCGGGGTCGGTATTTACTCATTAAAAGAATGACAATTAGTTTGGGCTTGTCATGATATATTCTAAGTTTTACCTTCCGGTAAGGGGCTTTCGGAGCAACACCTTGGCTTGATTCCTCGCAAGGTTTGGGTTTCATCTTTGTAGGCCGATCCAAAGCTAAGGTGGTGGTAGATGTTAAATCTTTTTTCTTCTTCGTTAGTTTTCGTTCGTTCCATATGGCGTCTTCTATCATGATGTCTGGATAATATCCGTTATTGGTTAATAGTTCTCGAATTCAGTTTAGTTCGACGTGTACATCTCTCCAAGGAGTGCTAGGCGTGAATGCTTTTGACATAGGCACTTTGTACTGACATTTGTATGATTCGGGGCATTCACCTATAGTATTCAAGGCTCTTTCTGTGTCGGTTGAATTAATGTGTATAGTTATTTTCAATTGTTGTATAACTAGGACATCGATGAAATCACCTTCAATGGAAATTGTATTAGAAAGAAGCGTTGCCTCTAACCCCACACATATATATATATATATATATATATGTGTGTGTGTGTGTGTGTGTATATACACATATGCACACACATGCATATATATATATACATATATATAATTACAAAGTTATATATATATATATATATATATATATATATATATATATATATATGTGTGTGTGTGTGTGTGTGTGTGTGTGTGTGTTTATATATATATAACTTGATATACAAAATGTAAGCGTTGATTGGGACAATCGTATAATATATTTCAATTCATCAATGGATGGTTCTGAGCTTTTTAAATGGGTTTAGAATAAGTTACAGGTTTATCAGCAATTATTATCAATAGATAATCTATCGGCAGTTATGACAAAAAGGTCTTTATCTCTACCAATATTTCATATCATTGTTCCTAATATAATTTACAATTGTATTTAAATGGAAACTAAAGACTTTTTTAATTACAGTATTGGGGCTTTTAGATAAGATTGACTCACATCTGCCATCTAATTCTAAGGAAGCTATTACATGTAGAAATTATAATCGTGATTCTTGGACGATTCTGCTTCGAATGAGATCGGAGATCGAAATGAGTGAATAAATCATTCTTTTTGCAGTATCAAAAATTAGTCCTGCTGATTTTAATTAGGTTAGAATATATATTTTAAATGTATGAAAATTAGTCTCGAAGTTTGTTCTTCATTGTTTTAACTTGTAACCAGATTTAATTGAGATAATAAAGGATTATATGAAATATGAATTATTTTATGAGTGAATATCTAAATCATTCTTTTTGCAGTATCAAACATTAGTCCTGTTGATTTTAATTAGGTTAGAATATATATTTTAAATGTATGAAAATTAGTCTCGAAGTTTGTTTTTCCTAGGTTTAACTTGTACCCAGATTTAATTGAGATAATAAAGGATTATATAAAATATGAATTAATTTATAGAATTTTAAAAGATTTTGTCGTACTTAATTGAATCCGTAAGATGTACCAAGGAATTAAGCCTTGATTTCTTGATGGATTGAAGTTGCAGGTAATGTGATAATTTAGATTTGCATGGGATTTGCTTTAAGGTATTGACATTTTGTACTTAATTGTCCTCTGGCTTTTTTTCTAATTTTTCTTCCTTTTTCTTGAATTTCTTTGATTCCTTTCTTTTGTAGTAGTGTGTTTAATCAATTCTTACATCAATAATTCGTTGCTTGAGAAGTCCCATTCATTAGCAGGGGGTTAAACTGACAATTTTGTTATTATTATTTGTAGATTATTTTCGTATCTTTTAGTGGAATTCTTCTATTTACATCTCATATTTTGTAATCATATCAGGGAGTCAGTAAAAGAACCATATTTTTTTTTATCTGTAATAACTGAAAAAATAAGCAGCCAATTGAAATGATCAGTAAGTGATTTCTCCACATAACGAAAACAATATACTAAAGAAGAAGAAATGCTATCAAATAAAATAAAGCAAATGGCAAAGAAATATATGTAAACAAGAAACTAAGAATAAAGTAGAAAAAAAAATAAGAAGATTAAAAGAACTACTTCTTAACCTCTCTACAAAAATAAACCAAAAAAAAAAAAGTAATCTTAAAAAAATATATCAAACAAAAATAACAAAGAGACACTGTTCTCTCAGGCAGATGGTTGATACCGAGCCTGAGCTTAATTCACCGCCATCTTGAAAAGAGGCTGGTAAGATTCTCACCGGGAGAAACTTTTATTCATATGACGTAAACAACCGTTAAGACGAGCAGTGCTCACAAATGAACAAACAAGAAAGATAACATGAAACTAATGTGAACAGGCGCTGCAATAGCGCTGTCGGCTCGTTTCGAAAAATCCCGTCGTGTCGTTCGTTCGCATGGTGAGTTCGCTGTGAGAACAAAGTAGAGAGCGATTCGTCCAGGGAACTCTCCCCGCCCCCCACCTACCTCCAGGAGGGAAGTGGAGAGGGGGAGAGTAGCGGGAGAGGTCAGGATTTAAGGAAGGGCTGTCCATAGATCTTCAACTTTAGTTCTGGTCGACGCTCTGGCCACGGCGGAGGCGGGCGAAGTCCTCGAATTCGAGGTCTTCACCTCCGGTGTAGCCACCTGCGGGCTCCTTGGAGATGACACCTATGAAGGGAAAGGAAGACACAAGTAATTAGATCAATATTGTCATTAATAGACATTTAAGGAAAAGAAATAGACATATCATGAGGATGAGAGATAATAGATTGACATTAAGAATGACAGAATGGGATCCAAGAGATTGCAAAAGAACTAGGGGAAGGAAGAGAAAACAACAGATTGACGAACTAAGAAAGGAAGATATACTTCGCTATTTACAGTGGTAGGTAAAGAATTGAGACCAGTTGGCTCAATATAGAGAAAGATAGGTAGAAAGAGGGACATAAGCGAGCATGCTTTGATCAGCATATAAAACCCATTCAAAGTTAACCATGAAAGTAAGCTGAAGCTTACCTGGAGCAGGGTGGAGAAGCTTGAAAGGCAGGTCGCCGACCAGTTCGCCACCAATGGCTCCGCAGTTGATCTTGACGCGGAGGGAATAGGAGACAACGATACCGTTGGCATCGTTGGCACACTTGCCCTCACTGACCAGGGTGGAGGAAGCCAAGTTGGCGTCAGAGTCCTGAATGGAGATAAAATTGAGATGAAATTGAGAATAATTGAAAGCTGGCAATGTTATCATAAGAATTTTTAATTACAGATTGGGGGATTCTTATAGTTATTATTATAACTGTGTTACTGGAGGTGTAGTTATTGATGGTAGGAGTATGTATATATGGGTATCCTTCGTAATAAGATTTAAGGTTCAATTTATGGCAAACAGTTAATTAGAAGTCATAATTACCTTCAGCTTGCCATCAAGGGCAATACCATACTTGTTCTTGTTGGAAGAAGCAAGAGGGGTAAGAGTGAAAGACTTCTGGAGGTTAGTTCCAGGAGTGATAGGGCATCCTTCCTTGGATTCCAAACTGGAAATCTGGAAAAGAGCAAAGAAGAAATGTAAAATGGTTTTATTTTGTTGTGCTATAACTCCCCCACCCCTCTCCCCAGAAAAGTGCGAATAAAGGTAGTGTATTCTTTATAACACATAAGGTATTATATGTGCCATGAAAAAATATATATACTTACACATCATGAATATTATCTAAGGGAAAGTAACGTCCCTCATATGATTATCTCGTGTGCAGAATATTTTTTGTGTATTTTAAGATTGAATGTACATCCTTCTAAGACGTGAACAAAAATGGGATACGAATTTTGTCAATTTCTTGGTGCTTTTAGATGCAATATTGGATTATTGAAGTTCTTTAGCAATTAAATTTTGATGATTCAATCATATTCATTATTTAGTGATAGTTGGGACGTAGGCATACCATTTCGTATTTTAGTGTGGATGTCATGTATTTTGCTGTTATAGAAAACCTAGCTGGATAATTGAATTGAAGCCTTTGAAATTATATTAAAACTGCATAGCATTAGAATCTTCTGAACTCACTGTATTTTAGTGAAGCATGGCATATATTTTGATGAATTTACTTAGCGGGATAGCGACTGCTAGATGCTTATTTCAGATTATAGTTAGTGCATTCGCATGCGGCCGTATGATGGGTTTGTACTGGAAGGTGGGAACTGGTGTTTTTGTCGTTAAATATTAATCTTTCTATATTTGCGAAAGCTAATCATACAAAAATGTACGTACATGAGTGAACTTATAGCACCATTACTTTTTTATGAAGTGTGTATTTGCCTTTTAGAACTTCATCTTTGTTTATTAAAATTTTATAAGTTCATAATAATTTTTAGGGAAGGGTTAAGAAAAGCATCGTAAATGTTGATAAAATGGTTGAGCAATTTGATGTGCCTATGAATTTTACCCTTATCTTTTTCGAAAAGTTCATTACGTGTGTCGATAACTCTGTTATGAAAATGTCCATATGATGATAGACTTCACTCTCTTTGATTATCAGTGACGCCATTGAAAAACAGAGGTCTATGTTAAAAGTGCATTGTAGAAGAAAATCCTTCTCTCATTACCTCACGGGTGAACTGGTTGTTGGTCATGGTCAGTTCGACGTGCTGGATGATGGCACACTTGATGTTCTTAACGGTCTTCTTGCTGCCGTTGTTGATGCTTATGTTACACTTGACGGTTTCACCGTGGTAGAACAGTTCCTTGTCAAGGGTAAGCTCCATGTTGATCTTGCCAGAGGACAGAGCGAAGCCCTTGGACACGAGAGTGCTGGGCTGGCGCCTGCTGCCACCTGGAGGAGCATACTGGATCTTCCTGACGGCGAGGTTGACGGAGTTGCGCCTGTGGGGGCGCTCCTCAGTGCTGTCACCGACGTAGACAGTCAGGTCATAGATGACACCAAGGGGCTTGGACTGGTTTGACAGAAGAAAAAAGAATATTAATTGGTGGAAAAGTTCCATGTGAGATGTAAATGTGTTATTGATCAATGATGTTAATCATAACCAAAAACCGAAAGAACATTTGCAATGTTTCCTGTTATTTAAAACAAGGGCATCACTGACATCAGAGAATATAAAAGAACCATACTGATCCCTTTTCCCAATTCAGGTTTTATACTAAATGCCCCTCTGCCTCTGAATTCCCTAGCCAACACCCCTACCCCATTTAGGCACCCCGCTCAGAAGTTTCATCTTACTAATATTAAATCGCTACTCACGGTGTCTTCCTCGCCGGAGTGAAGCTGGACAGAGGTGGGTGAAGTTTCAGGGATGGTGATGGAGAATGGGTAAGCATTGGCTCCCAACTTCTTGATGAGCCTTTCCTGGACGGGGGTGTTCTCTACATTGTTGGTGCTAGGGTAGATCTGCTCGCTAAGGATAGTCAGCTGCTTGCTGAAGTTGAGGCCCATGACCTCATCTTCCTCGCGACCGAATCGGTACGTGACCGAGACCTGTTGAAGGGAAAATATGTTTACTGGGGTGTGAGGGAGTCGGCAGGAACGCTTGCTAGAAATCACCAACGAAAAATGTGTCGTAATTACTTCTACACATTCTCATGGCTCTATTCAAGCATTCATGTACGTCAGTAAAACAATGTACTTATCCAATTTACCAGAAATTATCATAAAAACAGTCATTACTTACGGTAGCGTAAACCCTGCGACCACGTAGGTAGTCATTGTCACAGATTACGACGCCATCTACAGGTTCAGTTGAGATGGTATTGTCGACAAAGTCTCGACGACCTAGATAAACAGTGATCTTACCTGTGTGGGAAGGAAAAAGTATATTAATGGATTAACACGTTGCGCAAAAGGATGTTTTGTTTTTAAGCTCAACAAATGATTGCAAAATGTGATTACTTGGTGCTGGATGATTTCCTTAGTTTCTTTTAGTCGTATAAAGTAATGAGAACATTTAAAGATTTACCGATTACAACGAATTACAATATCCTCGAATATCCTATAACGTTTATATTAAGTACATCATTCTTCCAATGTACTGTATAATAAAAGTACTGATTTAGGTTGAAATAATGTATTAAAAAAAAAATTCTGGCTGAGTGATAATTGTCACAACTTGCACATTTTAATTAGAGATCGTTTGATTATGTTACGCTACGAATCTTTCAGGAAAGACTTAGGATGTTAATGTTGGCAATAACTTTACCAAAATTCAAATAATTTTCGACCACTTTATTTTCATTCATGGGCTAGACTGTTTAATAAGCTCAGTCCTGTATAATTACAAGATTCATAACTGTATTTTTTCATTATGCTATTCTGAAATCGATAATTCTAGTAAAGATCCATTGAAAGGAATAAATATTACCTAACTATTCCATGATCAACTCGTACGTATAAAATAATTACATTTGTACTCGGTGGAAATTTCTGCATTATATTCTGAAGTTATAACTGGATTACTTTAGGAACCTACCTAAGAATTCGGCATTGGTTCCTTTAGACCACGTCTTCCTTGATTCTTTAGTTATCAAATGGTAATTACTCTACATAAAACAATGGAATTTTAACAAATTTTCAGGACGTAAGAAAAAACCTAATTAGACATATTTATGGGTATCTATCAACAATTAGTAAAACTTGGAATCATTCGGCGGAAGTGTATGGCTTTTATGGTAAAGGGTTTATGGGTAAAGTATATTGAATACAGGAGGAGTCGAGTTAAAAAAAAAAAAAAAAAAAAAAAAAAAAAAAAAAAAAAAAACTACATTAAACAAATCATCATTAAGTACAGTGCTTTAAATAATGCAACACTGAGAGAAGGGCCTTGCAGTATTAAACAGAATCCCATCATACAGTAATATTTTCCTTTTTCATGTCAAGACTCAAGAAACAACTTTGTTTTACCCATTACGAGAAAAACCTAAAATCTCATGTATATTAAGTATCTTGCTGATGAAGGAAAATTAAGGCATTCACAAACTACACATATGAAGTATATAGTTATGATAATCGCTTAACCTGTCATCTAATGAATATTTGCTTCATTGTGGAATTAGTCATTGCAAATCGAACGAATGTAAAGAGCCTTTTTGTCGAGTTGCTCTTTTGAGAAGGCTTCGTCTGAGCAAAAATTTGATAAGATTGCAAAAATTGAATTTTAGGAACTTTATGAAGTTAAAACAAATTATAGATGTATCTTGCTATATAAGTTCCCCACAAATTTAAAGTTTGAAATATAAAGGAAGATCTCTGAAAAGCATTTGTCATTTAGCGATTTTAGAGAAAAAAAGAAAAATTAATTGGAACATAAAACTTGTTGGTCATTCTGCTCAGCTTTACATTAATGATTGTGAGAACTTTTAAAGGTTAAAAGAAACCTTTTGTCGTATATCACGTGAGAAGAAAAATAAATTACTGAAACGTTGTGAATATGTAAAAAAAAAAATAGCGTGAATACTAATTTTCATGAGTTGATTAGAAGTTACTCAAATAAACTCGTATTGGTGAAAAGGCTTGCAAGACTGAAGTTCAAATTTAACATTCGAATTGGGAGGTAGAAAGCTTAAATCGTTTATCTTCTCGATCATACATACATATACCAAGGCATTTCCCCCAATAGCTGGCCTGGAGCGTTTAATACGTTGTAAATAATAAGATATAACAATGAAAGGTATTGGACACTAAGACACTGATAGCAGGTCAATTTTCCCTTTGTCGGAGCTACTCTGTTGAAAGAAGACGTATTTCATTAAAATACAGGCGACCGTAATTTGTACACTGTTTTGTTATTATATTTTACGGGTAGGTGACCGTAATATCAGTCATTTGCGTCAATATATTCTGTTCTAAAACGGCAAATGCCTGACAACATTTATTCCAGGACTTTTACCGTTTATTTACGGAAAATTTTTAACAGTGTAGATCAATATTCAGTGCAATTACCATTTCAACTGATAGGAAATAATGACTAAAAATACCCGAAAATATAGTGGCACTACAAAGTATCGTCAAGAATCAACCTGGATTTTTCAAACAATTGCTACTAGAACTTTAAGGAATTAGTTGAACCTACCATTAGGGGCGGTTTTTTTGAAAACTTTCACGGCGTTCACCATCGAAGTAGACTTGGAGATTTCTCTTACGAGAGTAGTTGCGAGAAGATACGCGTTTGTAGTTCGCTTGGCGAAGAAACAACAGTGGGATTGGTTTGTGTGGGTTCCCCCCTCGACTATATATGGGTTTCCTTTCGATGGTAATCCTGTTAGTTCTAATTAAATACCCCCGCCATCTCCCATATCCCCCTACCCGTCTATTTTGTATTGGGTTTTACATTTTCACTGGAGTTTGAGTACAGGCAGGGTGGGGTTGCGCACCCCCCCCCCCCCCTCCATCCCTACGTTAAGCAGATGGATAAGATCGTTATATCTT
>NC_090761.1:35404342-35444342 GCF_036898095.1 Palaemon carinicauda
AGGGACAGACTAAAAAGCCCTTTCCAAAATTGTAACCGAGGCTTCCATAGACGATGCAAATATCTTTATCTTTTCATAAACAACGTTACCTTTTTTGTACCAAATATTCTGCGTTTCAGCTCTTCCCTCGTCCTTCCCACGTCCATCATAACATGAATCACACGTCTATCCGTCAATTTTCCTTATTTTCATTTTAGGCTTTTCTTATAAATGTGTACCAATTCAATATTCGATCTGAATGAACGATTTTAAGAGAGTTTCCTTAATCCTTTGAAAGATATAGGAAAATCATTAGGGTTATATAATTATTATTATTATTTTCATTGTTATTGTTATTGATTAAAAGATGTTTTGGTGATCAAACAACTCTCAATTAAATAGAGCGAACTGAAGAGCAGCTTCTTGAAGTACCACAGAATATTGCAATTTAGAATTAAATCAGTAAGAAAATAAAAGAATATATATAGAGCAGAAGGCACCTGGAAAGCAGACATTTGTTTATGTGCTTGAATTTATAGGTCCACACCAGGCATAGTGTATCCTTAACCATCTTAACATGTATTTTTTTTTTTTTTTTTTTTTTTTTAAATAAGGCTACCTTGATGACGATCAACGAACCGGTGAGTAGTAAAGTGTTGAAACTATCCATGACTGAAAAAGTGAAAAGACACGGTTGAATGGTCCTTTCGTGAAGCCCTTCATTTCAAAGACCTTACATAAGAGGGTTGTGTTTCTTAGAGACTCCTTATACAGTGTTTCAAGGACATAAGTAATGGACGTTTACAACAATATCTAGGAGATACATTTTCTGGTTTGTTCAATAATCAAATTACTTATCACATAAAATGTTAATTGCTGTCCGTTAAAATATCATAATGCCTTTTTATATATGTGTTGATTAACTGAATGAAATATTTATACTGCAAGCTGGAAAATATAGAAAAGATATTATTTCTGCGTAACATTGGAAGACAAAACTTTATGTATATGCTGAAGGAAATTTGTAAGAATCTAGAGGAGGCTCTTCGTGTCACACAGTGATGATGATATATATATATATATATATATATATATATATATATATATATATATATACATATATATATATATATATATACATATATATATACATATATATATACATATATATATATACATATATATATATATATATATATATACATACATACATATATATATGTATATATATATATATATATATATATATATATATATATATATATATATATATATATATATATATATATATATTCTTACGAAGCTGGTCTAGTATAGGAGTAAATAATTTAAAGAGATGTATAGCCAGCTCGTAAGGTGAGTTCCACTCTTGTAGGTTTGAGTAAATGTATGAAATTACATAAGACTTTCGTCATTTATTTAATAGTATTTTCATTGAGTTTCTTTTATGTAAATTTACGTTATTTTTTGAAAATTAACTTTTTATTTTATGTAGTTTTATTACGAAGTTTTATGTAGTTATGTTCAGGTATGCTGTATGACCCACATGAGGTATGAGCATGAGGGATTACGTCATTTTTTATATTTCCACGTGGTTAGAAAGTGCATGAAAATTATCAAATCAGGTTTACTCTTTTTTTCTTTTTATTGTCACGAGAGGTAGGTGGATGGAGTTGGCTGAGAGAGTTGCCTCGCAAGCAAGGTTAGTATCCTTTCTTCATTTTACTATGTTTGCAACCTTACGCCGCTAGAGCCTTGCCCTCACGCCACGACAATGATCTACTAGAAAATTCTAGAATAATGAAGTCAATATACTGTATAAAGCCCCTAGGAATGCATAACCAGCAGAAGAGACCCAGCCTATCCCTTTGAATGAGCCAAAGTTCGCCTGCCCTCTCTCCTCTTAAGTGTGTCCTCTCCAACGTGAATAATTGATTTTTGACCCAACGTGTATCTTGTGTAGTTTTGTTCAAACGTTGGTGATATTATTGAATGATTAGTTCAAGTGTAGTGTGTTAATGTAAGTACATCTAGCATATTTTTTTTTAATTGTCCCTGTGAGATTTAGGTTAAACAGTGAAGTGCATTAAAAAATTTTGCTCAACTGTTCTGAACCTTGTTTTGAGCCAAAAGACGTAAGCATAACAGTTACATATATGTAAATTTCATCAATGTTTGATGATTAGAGTGTTAAAATGTTAACTCTTTTCATTAATTATCAAAATTAAATATTTTCATAAATTAATTCCCGTGAAACAAGTGATTGTATCATTTTCATAGTAACATATTTTTGTCTTAGTCTAAGATTTTGTTCAGATTTAATATTTCGAGTGATTTAATTTTGGTGTTAATTCTTCTGTATTATTGTTAACATTTTATAGAATATATCTATTTTTGTAAAGTTTGTATTATTTCGATCACCTTGTAACCCCTGACTAAGAACCAACCATGTCACGAGAGCCCATAAAAGAAACTGGAACCTGACGCTAACAGCTGTCCGAGGATTTACCTGGCGAGAAATTGGGAAATTGGGTAAAACTCGCTGGTAAGAGACTGAT
Source organism: Palaemon carinicauda (assembly GCF_036898095.1). Taxonomy (NCBI): domain Eukaryota; kingdom Metazoa; phylum Arthropoda; class Malacostraca; order Decapoda; family Palaemonidae; genus Palaemon; species Palaemon carinicauda. The sequence goes on from NC_090761.1 coordinate 35,406,880, forward strand.
GTCTCGCCAGGTAAATCCTCGGACAGCTGTTAGCGTCAGGTTCCAGTTTCTTTTATGGGCTCTCGTGACATGGTTGGTTTCGACCTGGCCTTTCATTAGAAGGGGCTAGCGTTCGATCCCAAGTATGAGGTAGAAATTTATTTCTATTTGAACACGATGTTGTGTTGATATTTATCCATATTGACTCATTAGGGGTAATTTGAATGAATTACTACCAATTGTGTCACGTGGTGGCCCGGGAAATTGGGTAAAACTCGCTGGTAAGAGACTGATGTCTCGCCAGGTAAATCCTCGGACAGCTGTTAGCGTCAGGTTCCAGTTTCTTTTATGGGCTCTCGTGACATGGTTGGTTTCGACCTGGCCTTTCATTAGAAGGGGCTAGCGTTCGATCCCAAGTATGAGGTAGAAATTTATTTCTATTTGAACACGATGTTGTGTTGATATTTATCCATATATATATATATATATATATATATATATATATATATATATATATAGCATTTCAGAGGAATCTTTCATAAGTTGAATTAAAACAGCAGTAAGAGAGAGTTTCCTAAAGAATTGCATTAATTTTGAATATTGCGTAACTGGGTTATTTGACCATTTCTAAGGATGTTCGTACAGTTCCTTCAAACGACCAGGCAGTCACGAACTTAGATGCAAAATTGTAATGTACTGCATTTAAGTCGCGAAGGATAATACAAATAAAATACTATGATACTATCAAATGGGTTACGGGTTAGTTGTGACGAAGATTGGGAAAGCCTGTTGGTAGCCTTGTATGGGTAACTCAAGTCCAGGAACCTGCATGTATATATATATTTATATATATATATATATATATATATATATGTATATATATATATGTATATATATATGTATATAATATATATACATATATAGGTATGTATATATACATATATATACATATGTATGTATATATGTATATATATATATATACATATATACATATATATATACATATATATACATATGTATGCATATATGTATATATATATATATATATATATATACATATATATGTATGTATACATATATATATGCATATGTATGTATATATGTATATATATATGTATACACACATATACATATATATACATATATATACATATGTATGTATATATGTATATACACATATATATACATATATATATATACATATGTATGTATGTATGTATATATATATAAATATAAATATTTATTTATGTATACACACATATATATATATATATGTATATATATATATATGTGTGTGTATACATATATTTATATACATATATATATACATATATATACGTACATACATATGTATATATATATATATATATATATATATATATATATATATATATATATATATATGTATATGGATAATTGAATTATCTGTAATCGTTAGGTAATTTTTCCATTTTTATTTAATGTGGAATGTGACGTTACGGAGACTTCAAAAGGGTTTTTTTTTTCCTTATTCGTCTGTGACTGCTAAATTTTTAAGCGTTTTTACTCAGTACGAGTATTAATTTGTCCCTCTTGCTATCTTTGAAATGCAAGAATATTCATGTTAAAATGACTAGATTGAGATTATCTTTCAGGTTTAGTGCAAGAATGGCTCTAAAATTTTATAGGAAACCTTAACAGGGTTTTGGAAAGTTCAGTTCAATAACTTCTCATTTTTCTTTTTACGATATCGGAGAAGTTGATATACTACAGCCATATTAAGATATGTGATAAGCAAAATGTGTCAACGTGTGCTGATTCTTTACTTATACCCTTTTTGTTGATATTGAGATGCTAATAAAAGCAAATAATGTGAAATATATAAGACTTCGTATGTAAGATATGAGTCAATGTAATCAAATAAATTATTGTTTGAATGAACCGCAAAATTGTAATGAAGATACGATTGAGCAATTCTTGGTAAACCAGTCTTGCATGGTAAGAAAAAAAAAAACTAATAAAATCATGACGTGGTTGAAAAGATTTTTACCGTATTGGAAGGTATATAAAAGTTTTGAAGAAATAATTACTTCTTCAAGAAAAGAAGCTACCTTAGGGTACTCAAAACGCTTTTCACTTATGTTAACAACCTGGTCTTATGAACTTAGCCATCTCAATAAATACGGGATGGATTCAGACTTAGTTTCCAAGATATTAGGTGAACCCGCGTCTCGTTTATGAAAAGTTTTTTTTTTCTTTTTTTTTTCATATTTGTGTCACTAGGATGCGTATTTTAACAGATTGATAACCGTGCACAAAGCGCAAATTGGTTAAATAATATTTTAGAACATTTTGAAATGCAAAGTACCCTCGATACATTGTATTCAACACTCAATACTTTTTAGGGTGGAATGCATATTATTGTATCCAAACAGTATTCCGGAGGAAATTGAAAAACATTTTGTATAACTAAATTTATTTATGTAAAGAAAGCAGCCAATTATTTAACACTGCCGATTTAAAACCAACAGCTTATGAAGACAACTGCTTGAAGATGTTAAGTGAGGATTGTTGAAGAAATTATATTCAAAGCTAACTGAAATAAACACAAAGCCTTAAATATTACAGTGAAAACAGGAAAAAAACGCGTCGCCGCTGCTGTGCTAATAGCTGATCTTAGTTTAACTGTATGTTCTTCTTTAAATGGATATTGCTAAATCATTTGACCTCGTCTGTGCCTGCCACTGATGGTCTTTAGGCAGTTGCCAGACACAAGCAGTCGTCTTCCATGCAACAGCAGCATCAACGCAATAATGGAAAAAAAAGCTAAAAAGACAAAGAAAGAAAAGCTATAACAAAGAAAATTGCATTATCTGAAAAACTCCTGGAAACAGCAGTTGAAGTTTCGTCGTCGTTTCGGAAAAAAAGTTAGCGTCCCACACTTCGTTCGTTCGCAAAAGGTGAATCATTAGGATGGCGGTGATGGTTATCGGCAGAAGTTGATGCCGAGTTGTATCGTTGATTCAGCCAATTTGAGGTTGGTTGAAATGACCAAGGGCTTTGGAAAAGGTGTTGGTTGTGGCGTCAGAGGTTTTGGGTCGACATTCATCTACGCTTTGGAAGCGAAGACCTTGGGAAAGATGTTCCTTTCGATCTAGGGCTGGTCGACGCTCATGCCGCGGCGCAGACGGGCAAAGTCCTCGAAGACGATGTCTTCGCCATCAGCCTTAGTACTGGGTTCCATAGAACCTATATGAGGGAGAAAAAAAAAATATAACCTCGTATATTTTATCAAATTTATGATACATATCAAATATCGCTTGCTCCAATAATTCTATAAAGTGCAGATGATCTAATTATATTTTATTTTGGTTATAGTTTTTAAATAGGCCGTTTTCTTTAGACTTAAAAAATATAATTTCTACTAACGATGTAACTTCGTGTATTTCGTTTAATTTATGATACACATCAAATAGCACTGGCTCCAATAACATTATTAAAAGTCTAAACATAATTAAGTCTTATTTTGGTTATAGAATTTAAGTATGCCATTTTCTAAAGACATAACAGTTACTCTTCCTTCTGACTACACTCAAAATTAAAGAACCCCAAACTGCCCAAGACATTTAGTTCCCAAAAGACTTCAGACATGCCCTCACAGTATGAACTCCTTTTCATTCCACCTAATGATGAAGGAAGTTGTACCATTTCACATGATAGCACTGTTAATTTCATCAAGAAAATCAATATCATTTCAAGAGTGTAAAATGCAGATTTCTTCCCTCACCTGGAGTTGGGTGTAAGAGCTTGAATGGCAGATCAGCCAAAAGCTCACCGCCCAGAGCACCACAGTTGAGGCGGACACGAGCTGAGTAGCTGACAATGATACCAGTGGCATCATTAGGATTGGATTTTTCGCTAGCAATGGTAGAGGAAGCCAAGTTGGCATCACTGTCCTGTAGGGAGAGATGTGGGATTGTCTTAGAGTATGTTCGCTAGTTAAGATAGTTTAAATATTGCGTTGGTCGAGCTTCGGTCCACATCAGTAATGAAGACCCACTAGTAAAAAGTTTAAGATTATTTATTTTACTTATTCATTTATCTATTTAACATTTTATTTATGTGCGGAAATATAATTTTCTTTATCTTCTAATTTTGTATCAAGGATATTTTTGGCTGTTTAAAATTTCTTTCTTAATAAAGTGTACCATGATATGAAGCTAAAAACCCGTGAATGTCCTTTTGTGCGACAAAACTTAAACAAGCATTACTTTTGCAAGCTAAAATTTTCAGAATATGACGTCATGAGTGAGTAATGTAAATCATCGTGAAGGAAAATGGAAATTCATTTCAATCAATGTATAATCAAGCTTAGTTTCGGTTTATTTGTCTACTATTTTCTTTATGCTTACCTTCAGTTTGCCATCAAGTGCAATACCATACTTGTTCTGGTTGGTGGAAGCCAGAGGAACCAGACTAAATGACTTCTTGAGGTTGGAACCAGGAGTGATGGGGCATCCCTCCTTGGACTCCAGGGAAGCCACCTGCAAAATTAGAGAACCACTCATTTATTTCTCGCTCTTTGTTTAACAAGAGACTCCAAAACAGGTTAGATTGCACCGGTTAAAATATGAACGTTTCCAATTTTCATTCATGATCAATGTATTGAAAACCATCACTTATGGGAAATGTGGTCTCTAAGAAGAAAAGAGGAAGCAAAACTTGAGCGAACAGAGATGAGGATGCTGAGGTGGATTATGAGAATATCACTTCTTGAAAGATTGGAAAATGATGAAATAAGAAGAATGACAGGAGCAGTAAAGATTACAGAGGTGATAAGAGTGTCACAGCTGAGATGGTTTGGCCATGCGTTGAAGATGATGGTTGGGAGAGTGAAGAGGCTTTAGGAAGAACCTATTAGGGGTGGAAGATCGAGAGGGAGACAGAGTATCAGATGGCGAGATAAGGTGAAGGATGATATAGAGAGAAGAAGTTTGATGGAAGAGGATGCCTTTGATTAAAGGTATTGGAGAAGGCGCATCAGGAAACTGGGCCTTTAATGTACGAATAATGGTGGGAAAGATGACGATCACGTATCGTTCACTTTCGACGGGTATCGATTAGGGCTAATCTGAACCAAGTTCCATGTAAAGTAGCTATTGAATTTAGAGTCTGCTATTGCTATCCATCATTTCAGTAAAATCCATATTCACAGAGATATGTCTATCACTCCTTTTGTGGTTAAGCCTTTCTTTTTTTCTTGTTCCCATCTAGTTTTAGATGATAGTACTAAGCTATTCTTTCATGATCCTTTCTAGCCAAAGTCTAGCTAGAACGGCCATATGCCAAACACTACATAGAACAGTAATTTTTAATATCTAAAGATTTATCTGTGATGAGAGATTTTTGATGAGCCTTTGATGACTTGGAATTGCAAGTGAAATGAAAAAGTAAAAGGTTCAGCGTCCCATCATACATAATCTAGATCTTTTGATGAATATATGTAATTATACTGAGAAAGAAGATGTAGCCTTAATCTTTCAACGATATTTTATATTTTTGATAGTTTTTAAGCAAATAGGAAACTCATTAGATAGTTTTCTGTCAAGTGAGAAAGCGCATCGAGATTAAATTTTCCTACAGCATAAGGGTGGTTAATTACCTCTCCTATCTCCCCTACTCTCTGCCACCCCACTGCTTTCCTTATTCCTTTTAATGGTTTAAAGGCCGCTCATAAATAGGAGAGGCTTGTAACAGTGACAATGTACTAGTTAGCAGGACAATGTCCTAGAGACTTAATATATATGCATATGATCAGCGCCAAGCCCACTCTCCATCAAAGCTAGGACCAGAGTGGTCCAGACAATGCCTGCTGATGACTCGGCAGGTACTGTGGAATTAAAGGCTTCCTTTAGCTCACAAGGATGGAGAGGTTGTGAACACTAAAGAATCTATCGAGTTGAGCGGACTCGAACCCCAAGTCCGACAGTTAGCCAAGCAATGACGTTTCCAATAGGTCACCGTAACCCTGTCTCCTCATAAAAAGAATTGAGACTATAAAGAGCCCGCTGGTCCTATTAATTTACCTCACGGGTGAAGTGGTTGTTAGTCATGGTGAGTTCCACATGCTGAACGATGGAGCACTTGATGTTCTTTACGGTCTTCCTGCTACAGTTGTTAATGCTGATCTGAGGGGCGATGGTCTCGCCGTGATAGTACACATCCCTTTCGAGGTTGACCTCCATGTTGATCTTGCCAGTAGACAAGGCAAAGCCCTTGGACACCATGGTGCTGGGCTGCCTGTTGGCGCGGTCCAGGGGAGCAAATTGGACCTTCCTGACGGCCAGAGTCACGGAGTTCCTCTTGTGGGGCTTCTCTTCTCCGTTGTCGCCAACGAAGACCTTCAGCTCGTAGATAATACCCAGTGGCTTGTTCTGGTGGGAAGGACAGAAGTCGGTCAGAGATGTGAAAATCTATTTTGTTCGATTAGGTCTGAGTAAACCATTGGAGATAAATTAAGTTTCGAAATATTGAGTCGAAAAGAAATGGTCATTGCAAAGCGACCCAAATATAAATCAGGTTGCCTATAATAATAAAATCGTGAAAGAAAATATAATTTTGACTCGGATTTGAATGATACTATCAACGTTCCATGAACAAATTAATAGTTAATAAACTGAAGGGACACTTAACTACTGTATATGTAAGTAACTATCCACTTACGGATTCCTCATTCCCGGTATGGAGTTGGGCAGAGGTAGGAGCATTCTGGGGGATGGTGATGGCGAATGGATAGGCATTGCCTCCGAGTTTCTTCACCAACCTATCCTGGACGGCAGTCAGTTCTACCTTGCTTTCAGAAGGATAGATCTGCTGGTTGGTCAGCTGCATTTCCTTGCTGAAGTGAAGGCCCATGACCTCATCCTCCTCGCGACCGAAACGGTACGTGACCGTAACCTGTACAAGTAAAGAACCCGTGAATGAGGAGGGAGTTTTGAATGAGGGGAATATTGCAATCGTAAGTGAAAGAAAGAGTGCAAAATACTTTGAAGGTTGACGCATTCATATATATATATATATATATATATATATATATATATATATATATATATATATATATATATATATATATATACACACACACACAAACGAGTGTCTGTTGAATTCTTTTCTATATGTCTCTTATTCTTTTCATAATTCAATATATAACTCAAATATTGGAAAAGTGTCAAGTAAATAAATATTTCCTACGTTGTTTAATTTTCTTTCCATTAGAGTCTTATAACAACAGCAATGTACGGTGACAGGACACCTGATTAGGAATTACTTACGGTAGCGAAGACCTTGCGCCCTCGGAGGTAGTCATTATCACAGAGTACTACACCATCGACAGGTTCGGTGGTGACGGTATTATCGACAAAGTCCCTACGACCTAGGTAGACGGTAATCTTACCTGTGACGGGTCAAATGTTGCAATATATTAGACGGGAACAGGGAATATTCAATAATAAGAAATGTAAGATATGTCCATTCAATTGAGTGGATTGTTGAGAAGTCTAGTAGCAGAGACGTACAGAAGCGTACAAATATAAGTGTTTTCCTTTTTTTCTTTTTTTTAAGTGTTGATAACAATCATTTTTTCATATTTAAGTTTTTATTTTATCAGGATTTGTATTTTTCCTATTTGCTCCTTTCATCGGGATATGATGAAAAAGTTTTACGTAGTATAAATACATACGAATATATATATATATATATATATATATATATATATATATATATATATATATATATATACATATATATATATATGTATACATATATATATAAATATATATATATATATATGTATACATATATATATATATATATATATATATATATATATATATATATATATATATATATATACTGTAGAGAGAGAGAGAGAGAGAGAGAGAGAGAGAGAGAGAGAGAGAGAGAGAGAGAGAGAGAGAGAGAGAGAGAGAGAGATAGCGGTGAATAAACAGGAGCATGAGACGAGTTGGACGCCATTCATCAAAGCAGGATGAATGTTAAAAGGTCAGCGTGAAAAGTTTAGTAATTAACCAATAGTTTTACTATAGTTTTATAATATGATGCGATATACGATACGTTAATCTTTGAAATTCTCTTACGTTGTTGGGGCAAATGTTTCTATGTTGACCAGGCTGACATGAGTTTTTTTATAGTTTATATATGACATAACTGGTTTGACGTTGTTAATAGTTTATATAGGACATATCTGTTTTGACACTGTTACTGGTTTTAGAATGATATATTGTTAATTTATTCTCATCATTTATTTATTTCGTTATTTCCTTTCCTCACTGGGCTATTTTTCCCTGTTGGAGCCCTTGGGCTTATAGCATCTTGCTTTTCCAACTAGGGTTGTAGCTAGGCTAGTAATAATATTAATAATAATAATAATAATAGTAATAATAATAATGATAATAATAATAATAACAATAATAATAATAATAATAGTAATAATAATAATGATAATAATAATAATAATAATAATAATAATAATAATAATAATATATATATATGAAGGTTTTAAAGCTCGGTATTTAGATAGAAGAATATTACAACCATAGGAATATTACCGATAAAACTCAATTTCAAATAGAACAAGAAATGTCATAAAATCTTACTTAATAGATAAGTGAAATTCAAGACGAAATCCTATACATCTCTCGCATGTGAAAGGCTTATAAGAAGAGTATATTGCACACTGGTGTACGATATAGATATTGATATAAAATGTTCTTCCAAAGTATAGTGAACTAGTAAAGGAATTCGATGAACTTCCCCAAAATACGAGTTTATAAGAGAAAGTGTTGTAGTCTATTCTGAACTGTATCGGATACAAATTTTTAGAGGGATGCCACTATTCGTGGTCATGCCTGGATTAATGTATTGAAAAGAGCGAATTCCACTAAATAAACGATTTTAAGTTTCTAATTCAAGTATGGCGCCGGCTACCGTAGCCTTAGGCCTCGTGACGTCATGGTACACTATCAAATCACTCGGGTCCACCTATGTAAAACAGAGTAGTGTTTAGAAGCGCATGACAAATGCAGATACAATTCTAAGTCTACCGGGAGAGTAATGAGCTAGAGGCCAGGTGGGATAAATCAGTCCCAGGCACGAGAAAAAGATATGAATGGGAAATGAGTCAATTTCTCACGTGGGAGTTAAAGATTGTTTTGAAGTTGATATCTAGTTATCCTTATTCGCTTTGCCAGTTAAGTGAAATCTGCACATCTGGATATCTATTCACCATGAAATGATATTAATTTAGAGCGTAGCACAGTTTAAACATCAAAACTTAAGATATTGCATGTACTATATTAATGTGTCGTAATGATCTCTGAAACTCAACTATGTAAGTAAAACACCGTTGGTAAAGGCATAAAATCTTAGTGTATTTCAATATCATTGTTCCCTAAACTGTCTTCAGGACAATTTGCATGAAACCGTCTATTTGTAGTATTGTATATAAAAGTATAAACTAAACTTTTTTACCGAATAAATAGGAAAAGTTTATTTGAAGACAAAATACTGTAGATTTCTTTGTTTCAAAATAGTTTTATCCAATGTAATTTTCAAATCATCAGTCTAAGCCAAAGTAAGTTTTAAAATCATATGGATTATATCGTCACCAATATGTTTTGCTATAGAATAGCCTTGCACATTTGGACTGAATAAACGCAAGTAAAATAGTTTTTGTGTCAAAATGTTTGTAATTTGAGAATAAATCATAAATTAGTTATTTAAATATTTCTTTAGTCTACATCCTGTAAGTGTGTGTATGCACTAAATATGAAGACACTTTTTAGCAAAGAAACTAGATACATTTTCAATCTTTGCACACTTGAACACGGCCAATAAGATATTTTTCTTGTGAAACATACCATTAGGAGCGGTTTTCTTGAAGACTTTCACTGCGTTAACCATCGGAAGTTGATTGGAAGTTTTCCTCTTGCGAGAAAGAACGAGAGAATTCACACGAAGAGCTGTTTGTAGAACGACAAACAAAGGTGGGATGAAGAACACTTTTGCCAAGAAGTCTTTATATACTCCAGGGAGTAATCCACTTACCGAAAAATTTGCAGGTTTCTGACGATCCCTTAGGGTAGGGAGACCCTGGGCTGACTTCCCCTGCCCCACCCCTCCAGGAGACCCAATCCTTAATAGACTATTCTCTCAAGAAGATGGGGGTTGGTAGACAGCGTAGGGATGGGGTGCTGGTAGCTTGCATGTAACTGGAATGCATAACCAGCAGAAGAGATCCAGCCTATCCCTTTGAATGAGCCAAAGTTCGCCTGCCCTCTCTCCTCTCAAGTGTGTCCTCTCCAACGTGAATAATTGATTTTTGACCCAACGTGTATCTTGTGTAGTTTTGTTCGAACGTTGGTGATATTATTGAATGATTAGTTCAAGTGTAGTGTGTTAATGTAAGTACATCTAACATAAATGTTTTTAACTGTCCCTGTGAGATTTAGGTTAAACAGTGAAGTGCATTAAAAGATTTTGCTCATCTGTTCTGAACCTTGTTTTGAGCCAAAAGACGTAAGCGTAACAGTTACATATTTGTAAATTTCATCATTGTTTAATGATTAGAGTGTTAAAATGTTAACTCTTTTCATTAATTATCAAAATTAAATATTTTCATAAATTAATTCCCGTGAAACAAGTGATTGTATCATTTTCACAGTAACAGTTTTTTGTCTTAGTCTAAGGCTTTGTTCAGATTTAATATTTCGAGTGATTTAATTTTGGTGTTAATTCTTCTGTATTATTGTTAACTTTTTATAAAATATATTTATTTTTGTAAAGTTTGTATTATTTCGATCACCTCGTAACCCCTGACTAAGAAGCGAAGTAAGAAGTTTGTTTTTGAATAGTTCACATAAATAATCACCCAGGTTTGTTTTGAGTGTAATGTAAGAGTCCTTTGGATATTCAGTGTTTATATATATTCCCGTCTGGGAGTTGTGTAATATTCTCACAGCTTGGGTATTTTTTTAGGTATAGGAGATTTATGTAAAAATAAACAGGTGAGTTTGGAGCTCAAAAGTTTATATAATTAACCAGCCGTAAATATATATATATATATATATATATATATATATATATATATATATATATATATATATATTCAAATTCAAATTCTTTATTTCAGCTGTAGAGCCATATACAAAATATTACAATAAAATTAATAGTTATATACAAATATATTAGGAATAAAACAAAAGGTCTAAACACAGAAAATGTGTTTAGACCACTCTTTAAAAACTAATGATTTTTTAAAACTATCACTGTTAAAAATTGCACAAATTAAGTGGTTTTTTGAACTCTTTGCTCTCTGAAACAAGCTTACAATACATTTTCTAACTAATTCATCAAATGTTGGTATTCCTAAAGAAACAAAGTGTCCACTTACTCTCGAAAACCTTTCTATTCCCATCAGGTACCTAAAAGAGTCATTATAACATATCTTAAGTTTTCGTAGGGTTTCCTTTTTACATTTCATTGCCAGAGGCATACAATAAAGGGAAGTACAGAAAGATCTGAACAAATGTACTTTTGCCTCATCATTGCACTTGTGAAAGTTCCTTAGCAACATATTGCCTCGCAAGCATTGCCCTCGATAGAGTGATGCAATATGGTCATCGTCCTTTAGATTGTCATTAATATTCATTCCAAGATATTTACATGATTTAACGACTTCCAACCTGACGTCATTAATATAGAATGACGGTTCACTAAATGACATAAGATTCCAGGGCTTTATAACAAGAACTTTGGTCTTGTTAGGGTTGGCTTCAAGATAATGGTACTTCAAATATTCCATACTTTTATTTATGAGTATTTGCAACGCTTTTAAAGATGGGGCTAAAAGTATCATATCATCTGCATAAAAGATATGATTCACCTTAACCTCTCCCACTGTGCAACCACCTTCCCTGCTGAGGACCTTTGTACTTAAGTCATCCACATATACGGCAAACAGAAGTGCTGATAGAACACTACCCTGTCTAATACCACAACTGGGTTTAAAAGGAGAGGAAAGACTATTGCCGCACATTACTCTAAAGTCCTGAGTTTTGCACCAGTACTGTAGCAGTGCTATAATGTAAAATGGCACACGTCTTCTCTTTAAAATTTGAAATAATCTTTCATGACACACTCTATCGAAAGCCTTTGACATATCCATTGCGCATACAAAAACTGGAGTGTTTTTTTTACCTATAAAACTGGCATGTTTGTTTAAAAAGAAAAAGGGCCATATCAGTGCTGTGTTTAGTTTTATAAGCAAATTGATTATCCGAAGTTGTTAACAAGTCTTTGCATTTTTGTAGGATGATGCATTCTAATAGCTTAGAAATAATAGAGGCAAGGGCTATTGGACGATAGTTATTCTTATCAGAGAGAGAGACTTATGGTAATCCTTAGCTAAATTCAGAATTTTTATTTCAGTCAGATTATTTGATGTGAAATGATGCCTGAACAAACAAGTGAACAAAAGTGACAGATGCACATACAGAGTTGGGTGGGCATATCGTAAGTGATTCCCTGTGATTCCATCCAGGCCCGGGGCACTATTTAACGAAAGGGATTTTAAAGCATCTTGAACGTCTTTAACGGAAACAATTGGTATGGTGCTTTCTTCATCTTCATTTTCCATCAATAAAGACATTTTTGGATGGTTCGTGCCTTCCATAATATGAGCATAATGATTCTTCCAACCTTCTGCTATGTTTGACTCTCCCCTTATTCCATCAATACTAACCGGCAGTTTGGTAGTTTTCTTTCTTATTTTGTTTATTGTTTTCTAAGGATTTCTCCTGCTCATATCTCTGGCGATTTTTTCCTTTGTTGTTTTGTTTACCGTCTTCTTGCAGACTTTGAGTGCCTTTTTAAAATTTCGTTTAGACAAGACCATCTCATCGTATCGCTCACCCGATCTCGGCATTCCCATTTCCTTCCATAATAAATACTTTTGTCTGGCTGTAACGTGGTGAAATTTGACGTTTTCATTCCAGCCTGGTATTCCATGACTTTTATGTACCTCCCCGGTATTTTTTGTATCCCCACTCTTAATCAATGCCTCAACAAGATCGACAGCAAGTGTTTCAATTAGAAATACATGGTTTCTGTCTCTGCATCCCCTTGTTCTACAGACAATTGCCTCAACAGGAAGCTCTATTTCTTTTGGTGTCTTCTCGCTTCGAACTTTATATTCATCATTATTTCTTATCTCGTAAGTTATTCTGCGATTATTGGTCCCTGCTACTATGTATGCTGAAAAATCTTGTACACAAAGTTTAAAACCCAGAGGCTTGTGGTCTGAGCCTATCTCCTCGTAAAAAGCTTTAAAACATCGAAGTGCACTCAAGAGGGAGTCAGGGCACACGACATGGTCCAGCCACCTCGTGTGACCCGTAGCATTGCTTACACACACACACACACACACATATATATATATATATATATATATATATATATATATATATATACACACACATATATATATATGTGTGTATATATATATATATATATATATATATATATATATATATATATGTATATGTATATATATAGCATTTTAGAAGAATCTTTCATAAGTTGAATTAAAACAGCAGTAAGAGAGTTTCCTTAAGAATTGCATTAATTTTGAATATTGCGTAACTGGGTTATTTGACCATTTCTAAGGATGTTCGTACAGTTCCTTCAAACGACCAGGCAGTCACGCACTTAGATGCAAAATTGTAATGTACTGCATTTAAGTCGCGAAGGATAATACAAATGAAATACTATGATACTATCAAATGGGTCACAGGTTAGTTGTGACGAAGATTGGTAAAGCCTGTTGGTAGCCTTGTATGGGTAACTCAAGTCCAGGAACCTGCACACACACACACACACACACATATATATATATATATATATATATATATATATATATATATATATATATATATATATATATATACATATATATGTATATATACATATATATACATATATATATATTTATACATATATATACATATGTATATATATGTATATGTATATATATATATATATACATATATATACTGTACATATATATACCTATATATACATATGTATATATATATATATGTTTGTATACATATATATACATATATACATATGTATATATACATATGTATATATACATATATATATAATTATATATATATATATATATATATATATATGTGTGTGTGTGTGTATATATATATTGATAATTTAATTATCTGTAATCGTTAGATAATTTTTACATTTTTGTTTAATGTGGAATGAGATGTTACGATGACTTCAAAAGTTTTTTTTTTCTTATCCGTCTGTGACTGCTACATTTTTAAGCGTTTTTACTCAGTACGAGTATTTAATTTGTCGCTCTTGCTATCTTTGAAATGGAAGAATATTCATGTTAAAATTACTAGATTGAGATTATCTTTCAGGTTTAGTGCAAGAATAGCTCTAAAATTTTATAGGAAACCTTAACAGGTTTTTGGAAAATTCAGTTCAATAACTTCGCATTTTTCTTTGTATGATATCGAAGTTGATATACTACAGCCATATTAAGATATATGATAAGCAAAATGTGTCAACGTGTGCTGATCGTTTACTTATACCATTTTTGTTGATACTGAGATACTAATAAAAACAATGTGAAGTATATATGACTTCGTATGTAAGATATGAGTCAATGTAATCGAATAAGTTATTGTTTGAACGAACCGCAAAATTGTAATGAAGATACGATTGAGCAATGCTTGGTAAACCAGTCTTGCATGGTAAGAAAAAAAATAACTATCAAAATCATGAAGTAGTTGAAAAGATTTTTACCGTATTGGAAGGTATATAAAAGTTTTTGAAGAAATAATTACTTCTTCAAGAAAAGAATCTACCTTAGGGTACTCTAAACGCTTTTCACTTATGTTAACAACCTGGTCTTATGAACTTAGCCATCTCAATAAATACGGGATGGATTCAGACTTAGTTTCTAAGATATTAGGTGAACCCGCGTCTCGTTTATGAAAAGTTTATTTTTTTCATATTTGTGTCACTAGGGTGCGTATTTTAACAGATTGATAACCGTGCACAAAGCGCAAATTGGTTAGATAATATTTTAGAACATTTTGAAATTCAAAGTACCCTAGATACAGTGTATTCAACACCCAATACTTTTTAGGGTGGAATGCAAATTATTGTATCAAAACTGTATTCCGGAGGAAATTGAAGAACATTTTGTATAACTAAATTTATTTATGTAAAGAAAGCAGCCAATTATTTAACACTGCCGATTTAAAACCAACAGCTTATGAAGACAACTGCTTGAAGATGTTAAGTGAGGATTGTTGAAGAAATTATATTCAAAGCTAACTGAAATAAACACAAAGCCTTAAATATTACAGTGAAAACAGGAAAAAAAACGCGTCGCTGCTGCTGCTGTGCTAATAGCTGATCTTAGTTTAACTGTATGTTCTTCTTTAAATGGATATTGCTAAATCATTTGACCTCGTCTGTGCCTGCCACTGATGGTCTTTAGGCAGTTGCCAGACACAAGCAGTTGTCTTCCATGCAACAGCAGCATCAACGCAATAATGGAAAAAAAAAGCTAAAAAGACAAAGAAAGAAAAGCTATAACAAAGAAAATTGCATTATCTGAAAAACTCCTGGAAACAGCAGTTGAAGTTTCGTCGTCGTTTCGGAAAAAAAGTTAGCGTCCCACACTTCGTTCGTTCGCAAAAGGTGAATCATTAGGATGGTGGTGATGGTTATCGGCAGAAGGTAATGCCGAGTTGTATCGTTGATTCAGCCAATTTGAGGTTGGTTGAAATGACCAAGGGCTTTGGAAAAGGTGTTGGTTGTGGCGTCAGAGGTTTTGGGTCGACATTCATCTACGCTTTGGAAGCAAAGACCTGGGGAAAGATGTTCCTTTCGATCTAGGGCTGGTCGACGCTCATGCCGCGGCGCAGACGGGCAAAGTCCTCGAAGACGATGTCTTCGCCATCAGCCTTAGTGCTGGGTTCCATAGAACCTATATGAGGGAGAAAAAAAAATATAACCTCATGTATTTTATCAAATTTATGATACATATCAAATATCGCTTGCTCCAATAATTCTATAAAGTGCAGATGATCTAATTATATTTTATTTTGGTTATAGTTTTTAAATAGGCCGTTTTCTTTAGACTTAAAAAATATAATTTCTACTAACGATGTAACTTCGTGTATTTCGTTTAATTTATGATACACATCAAATAGCACTGGCTCCAATAACATTATTAAAAGTCTAAACATAATTAAATCTTATTTTGGTTATAGAATTTAAGTATGTCATTTTCTAAAGACATAACAGTTACTCTTCCTTCTGAATACACTCGAAGTTACAAAACCCAAAACTGCCAAAGACATTTAGTTCCCAAAAGACTTCAGACATGCCCTCACTGTATGAACTCCTTTTCATTCCACCTAATGATGAAGGAAGTTGTACCATTTCACATGATAGCACTGTTAATTTCATCAAGAAAATCAATATTATTTCAAGAGTGTAAAATGCAGATTTCTTCCCTCACCTGGAGTTGGGTGTAAGAGCTTGAATGGCAGATCAGCCAAAAGCTCACCGCCCAGAGCACCACAGTTGAGGCGGACACGAGCTGAGTAGCTGACAATGATACCAGTGGCATCATTAGGATTGGATTTTTCGCTAGCAATGGTAGAGGAAGCCAAGTTGGCATCACTGTCCTGTAGGGAGAGATGTGGGATTGTTTTAGAGTAGGTTCGCTAGTTAAGATAGTTTAAATATTGCGTTGGTCGAGCTTCGGTCCACATCAGTGATAAAGACCCGCTAGCAAAAAGTTTAAGATTATCTATTTTACCTATTCACTCATCTATTTAACATTTTATTTATGTGCGGAAACATAATTTTCTTTATCTTCTCATTTTGTATCAAGAATATCTTTGGCTGTTTAAAATTGGTTACTTAATAAAGTGTACCACGATATGAGGTTAAAAACCCATGAATGTCCTTTTTGTGCGACAAAACTTAAACAAGCATTACTTTTGCAAGCTAAAATTTACAGAATATGACATCATGAGTGAGTAATATAAATCATCGTGAAGGAAAATGGAAATTCATTTCAATCTATGTATAATCATGCTTAATTTCTGTTTATTTGTCTACTATTTTCTTTATGCTTACCTTCAGTTTGCCATCAAGTGCAATACCGTACTTGTTCTGGTTGGTGGAAGCCAGAGGAACCAGACTGAATGACTTCTTGAGGTTGGAACCAGGAGTGATGGGGCATCCCTCCTTGGACTCCAGGGAAGCCACCTGCAAAATTAGAGAACCACTCATTTATTTCTCGCTCTTTATTTAACAAGAGACTCCAAAACAGGTTATATTGCACCGATTTAAATATGAACGTTTCCAATTTTCATTCATGATCAATGTATTGAAAACCATCACTTATGGGAAATGTGGTCTCTAAGAAGAAAAGAGGAAGCAAAACTTGAGCGAACAGAGATGAGGATGCTGAGGTGGATTATGAGAACATCAGTGCTTGAAAGATTGGTAAGAGTGTCACGGCTGAGATGGTTTGGGCATGCGTTGAAGATGATGGTGGGGAGAGTGAAGAGGCTTTAGGAAGAACATGTTAGGGGTGGAAGATCGAGTGGGAGACAGAGAATTAGATGGCGAGATAAGGTGAAGGATGATATAGAGAGAAGAAGTTTGATGGAAGAGGATGCCTTTGATAAAAGGTATTGGAGAAGGCGCATCAGGCAACTGGACCTTTAATGTACAAATAACGGTGGGAAAGATGACGATCTCGTATCGTCCACTTTCGACGGGTATCGATTAGGGCTAATCTGAACCAAGTTCCATGTAAAGTAGCTATTGAATTTAGAGTCTGCTATTGCTATCCATCATTCCAGTAAAATCCATATTCACAGAGATATGTCTATCACTCCTTTTGTGGTTAAGCCTTTCTTTTTTTCTTGTTCCCATCTAGTTTTAGATGTTAGTACTAAGCTATTCTTTCATGATCCTTTCTACCCAAAGTCTAGCCAGAACGGACATATGTCAAACACTACATAGAACAGTAATTTTTAATATCTAAAGATTTATCTATGATCAGAGATTTTTTCTTACTAACTGAGCCTTTGATGACTTGGAATTGCAAGTGAAATAAAAAAATAAAAGGTTCAGCATCCCACCACACACAAACTAGATCTTTTGATGAATATATGTAATTAAACTGAGAAAGATGATGTAGCCTTAAACTTTCAAAGATATTTTCTATTTTTGATAGTTTTTAAGCAAATAGGTAACTCATTAGATAGTTTTCTGTCAATGGAGAAAGCGCATCGAGATTAAATTTTCCTACAGCATAATGGTGGTTAATTACCTCTCCTATCTTCTCTACCCTCTGCCACACCACTGCTTTCCTTATTCCTTTTAATGGTTTAAAGGCCGCTCATATATAGGAGAGACTTGTAACAGTGGCAATGTCCTAGTTAGCTGGACAATGTCCTAGAGACTTAATATATATGCATATGATCAGCGCCAAGCCCACTCTCCATCAAAGCTAGAACCAGAGTGGTCCAGACAATGCCTGCTGATGACTCGGCAGGTACTGTAGAATTAAAGGCTTCCCTAGCTCACAAGGATGGAAAGGTTGTAAACACTTAAGGAACTATCGAGCTTGAGCGGACTCGAACCCCATTTCCGACAGTTAGCCAGGCAAGGACGTTTCCAACAGGTCACCGTAACCCTGTCTCCTCATGAAAAGAATTGAGACTAGAAAGAACCCGCTGGTCCTATTAATTTACCTCACGGGTGAAGTGGTTGTTAGTCATGGTGAGTTCCACATGCTGAACGATGGAGCACTTGATGTTCTTTACGGTCTTCCTGCTACAGTTGTTAATGCTGATCTGAGGGGCGATGGTCTCGCCGTGATAGTACACATCCCTTTCGAGGTTGACCTCCATGTTGATCTTGCCAGTAGACAAGGCAAAGCCCTTGGACACCATGGTGCTGGGCTGCCTGTTGGCGCGGTCCAGGGGAGCAAATTGGACCTTCCTGACGGCCAGAGTCACGGAGTTCCTCTTGTGGGGCTTCTCTTCTCCGTTGTCGCCAACGAAGACCTTCAGCTCGTAGATAATACCCAGTGGCTTGTTCTGGTGGGAAGGACAGAAGTCGGTCAGAGATGTGAAAATCTATTTTGTTCGATTAGGTCTGAGTAAACCATTGGAGATAAATTAGTTTCGAAGTATTGAGTCGAAAAGAAATGGTCATTGCAAATATAAATCAGGTTGTCTATAAAAATAAAATCGTGAAAGAAAATATAATTTTGACTCGGATTTGAATGATACTATCAACGTTCCATGAACAAGTTAATAGTTAATAAACTGAAGGGACAATTAACTACTGTACATGTAAGTAACTATCCACTTACGGATTCCTCATTCCCGGTATGGAGTTGGGCAGAGGTAGGAGCATTCTGGGGGATGGTGATGGCGAATGGATAGGCATTGCCTCCGAGTTTCTTCACCAACCTATCCTGGACGGCAGTCAGTTCTACCTTGCTTTCAGAAGGATAGATCTGCTGGTTGGTCAGCTGCATTTCCTTGCTGAAGTGAAGGCCCATGACCTCATCCTCCTCGCGACCGAAACGGTACGTGACCGTAACCTGTACAAGTATATAACCCGTGAATGAGGAGGGAGTTTTGAATGAGGGGAATATTGCAATCGTAAGTGAAAGAAAGAGTGCAAAATACTTTGAAGGTTGACAAACACACACACACACACACACACACATATATATATATATATATATATATATATATATATATATATATATATATATATATATATATATATTTATATAAACACAGTATATATATATTATATATATATATATATATATATATATATACATATATATATTTATATATGAGTGTCTGATTAATTCTTTTCCATGTATTTCTTATTCTATTCATAATTCAATATATAACTCAAATATTGGAAAAGTGTCAAGTAAATAATAATTTCCTATGTTGTTTAATTTTCTTTCCATTAGAGTCTTATAACAACAGCAATGTACGGTGACAGGACACCTGATTAGGAATTACTTACGGTAGCGAAGACCTTGCGCCCTCGGAGGTAGTCATTATCACAGAGTACTACACCATCGACAGGTTCGGTGGTGACGGTATTATCGACAAAGTCCCTACGACCTAGGTAGACGGTAATCTTACCTGTGACGGGTCAAATGTTGCAATATATTAGACGGGAACAGGGAATATTCAATAATAAGAAATGTAGAATATGTCCATTCAATCGAGTGGATTGTTGAGAAGTCTAGTAGCAGAGACGTACAGAAGCGTACAAATATAAGTGTTTTTTTCTTTTTTTAATGTTAATAATAATATTTTTTTCATATTTAAGTTTTTATTTTATCAGGATTTGTATTTTTCCTATTTACTCCTTTCATCGGGAAATGATGAAGAAGTTTTACGTAGTATAAATACATACGATATATATATATATATATATATATATATATATATATATATATATATATATATATATATATATATATATATATCTATATCTATATATATATATATATATATATATATATATATATATATATTTACATACATACATATATATATACATACATATATATATATGTATATATATATATATATATATATATATATATATAGATAGATAGATAGATAGATAGATAGATATAGCGGTGAATAAACAGGAGCATAAGATGAGTTGGACACCATTTATCAAAGCTGGATGAATGTTAAAAGGTCAGCGTGAAAAGTTTAGTAATTAACCAATAGCTTTACTATAGTTTTATAATATGATGCGATATACGGTATGTTAATCTTTGAAATTCTATTACGGGGTTTTCCTCAAGTCCATTTATATGAAGGTTTTAAAGGTCGGTATTTGGATAGAAGAATATTACAACCATAGGAATGTTACCGATAAAACTCAACTTCAAATAGAACAAGAAATGTCATAAAATCTTACTTAATAGATAAGTGAAATTCAAGACCAATTCCTATACATCTCTTGCATGTGAAAGGCTTATAAGAAGAGTATATTGCACTTTGGTGTATGATATAGATATTGATATAAAATGTTCTTCCGAAGTGCAGTGAACTAGTAAAGGAATTCGATGAATTTCCCCAAAATACAACGAGTTTATAAGAGAAAGTCTTGTAGTCTATTCTGAACTGAATCGGATACAAATTTTTAGAGGGATACCACTATTCGTGATCAAGTCTGGATTAATGTATTGAAAAGAGCGAATTCCACTAAATAAACGCTTTTAAGTTTCTAATTCAAGTATGGCACCGGTTACCGTAGCCAGAGGCCTCGTGACGTCATGGTACACTATCAAATCACTCGGGTCCACCTATGTAAAACAGAGTAGTGTTTAGAAGCGCATGACAAATGCAGATACAATTGTAAGTCTACCGGGAGAGTAATGAGCTAGAGGCCGGGTGGGATAAATCAGTCCAAGTCTCGAGAAAAAGGTATGAATGGGAAATGAGTCAATTTCTCACGTGGGAGTTGAAGATTGTTTTGAAGTTGATATCTAGTTATCCTTATTCGCTATGCCAGTTAAGTGAAATCTGCACATCTGGATATCTATTCAACATGAAATAATATTAATTTAGAGCGTAGCACAGTTTAAACACCAACATTTGAAAGTTTCATGTACTATATTAATGTGTCGTAATGATCTCTGAAACTCAACTATGTAAGTAAAACATCGTTGGTAAAGGCATAAAATCTTAGTGTATTTCAATATCATTGTTCCCTAAGCTGTCTTCAGGACAATTTGCATGAAACCGTCTATTTGTAGTATTGTATATAAAACTATAAACTAAAAATTTTTACCGAATAAATAGGAAAAGTTTATTTGAAGACAAAATACTGTAGATTTCTTTGTTTCAAAATAGTTTTATCCAATGTAATTTTCAAAATATCAGTCTAAGTCAAAGTAAGTTTTAAAATCATGTGGATTATATCGTCACCAATATGTTTTGCTATAGAATAGCCTTGCACATTTGGACTGAATAAACGCAAGTAAAATAGTTTTTGTGTCAAAATGTTTGTAATTTGAGAATAAGTCATAAATTAGTTATTTAAATATTTCTTTAGTCTACATCCTGTAAGTGTGTGTATGCACTAAATATGAAGACACTTTTTAGCAAAGAAACTAGATACATTTTCAATCTTTGCACACTTGAACACGGCCAATAGGATATTTTTCTTGTGAAACATACCATTAGGAGCGGTTTTCTTGAAGACTTTCACTGCGTTAACCATCGGAAGTTGATTGGAAGTTTTCCTCTTGCGAGAAAGAACGAGATAATTCACACGAAGAGCTGTTTGTAGAACGACAAACAAAGGTGGGATGAAGAACACTTTTGCCAAGAAGTCTTTATATACTCCAGGGAGTAATCCACTTACCCGAAAAATTTGCAGGTTTCTGACGATCCCTTAGGGTAGGGAGACCATGGGGTGACTTCCCCTGCCCCACCCCTCCAGGAGACCCAATCCTTAATAGACTATTCTCTCAAGAAGATGGGGGTTGGTAGACAGTGTAGGGATGGGGTGCTGGTAGCTTGCATGTAACTGGAATGCATAACCAGCAGAAGAGATCCAGCCTATCCCTTTGAAAGAGCCAAAGTTTGCCTGCCCTCTCTCCTCTCAAGTGTGTCCTCTCCAACGTGAATAATTGATTTTTGACCCAACGTGTATCTTGTGTAGTTTTGTTCGAACGTTGGTGATATTATTGAATGATTAGTTCAAGTGTATTGTGTTAATGTAAGTACATCTAACATAGATTTTTTTAACTGTCCCTGGGAGATTTAGGTTAAACAGTGAAGTGCATTAAAAGATTTTGCTCAACTGTTCTGAACCTTGTTTTGAGCCAAAAGACGTAAGCGTAACAGTTACATATTTGTAAATTTCATCATTGTTTAATGATAAGAGTGTTAAAATGTTAACTCTTTTCATTAATTATCAAAATTAAATATTTTCATAAATTAATTCCCGTGAAACAAGTGATTGTATCATTTTCACAGTAACAGTTTTTTGTCTTAGTCTAAGGCTTTGTTCAGATTTAATATTTCGAGTGATTTAATTTTGGTGTTAATTCTTCTGTATTATTGTTAACTTTTTATAAAATATATTTATTTTTGTAAAGTTTGTATTATTTCAATCACCTCGTAACCCCTGACTAAGAAGCGAAGTAAGAAGTTTGTTTTTGAATAGTTCACATAAATAATCACTGAGGTTTGTTTTGAGTGTAACGTAAGAGTCCTTTGGATATTCAGTGTTCATATATATTCCCGTCTGGGAGTTGTGTAATATTCTCACAGCTCGGGTATTTTTTTAGGTATAGGAGATTTAAGTAAAAATAAACAGGTGAGTTTGGAGCTCAAAAGTTTATATAATTCAGCAGCCGTAATTATATATATATATATATATATATATATATATATATATATATATATATATATATATATATATATATTTATATATTCAAATTCAAATTCAAATTCTTTATTTCAGCTGTAGAGCCATATACAAAATATTACAATAAAATCAATAGTTATATACAAATATATTAGGAATAAAACTAAAGGTCTAAACACAGAAAATGTGTTTAGACCACTCTTTAAAAACTAATGATTTTTTAAAACTATCACTTATAAATTGCGCAAATTAAGTGGTTTTTTGAACCCTTTGCTCTCTGAAACAAGCTTACAATACATTTTCTCGCTAATTCATCAAATGTTGGTATTCCTAAAGAAACAAAGTGTACACCTACTCTCGAAAATCTTTCTATTCCCATCAGGTACCTAAAAGAGTCATTATAACATATCTTAAGTTTTCGTAGGGTTTCCTTTTTACATTTCATTGCCAGAGGCATTCAATAAAGGGAAGTACAGAAAGATCTGAACAAATGTACTTTTGCCTCATCATTGCACATGTGAAAGTTCCTTAGCAACATATTGCCTCGCAAGCATTGCCCTCGATAGAGTGATGCACTATGGTCATCGTCCTTTAGATTGTCAGTAATATTCATGCCAAGATATTTACATGATTTAACGACTTCCAACCTGACTTCATTAATATAGAGTGACGGTTCACTAAATGACATAAAATTCCAGGGCTTTATAACAAGAATTTTGGTCTTGTCAGATTTGGCTTCAAGATAATGGTATTTCAAATATTCCATACTTTTATCTATGAGTATTTGCAACGCTTTTAAAGATGGGGTTAAAAGTATTATATCATCTGCATAAAAGATGTGATTCACCTTAACCTCTCCCACTGTGCAACCACCTTCCCTGCTGAGGACCTTTGTACTTAAGTCATCCACATATACGGCAAACAGAAGTGCTGATAGAACACTACCCTGTCTAATACCACAACTGGGTTTAAAATGAGAGGAAAGACTATTGCCCCACATTACTCTAAAGTCCTGAGTTTTGTACCAGTACTGAAGCAGTGCTATAATGTAAAATGGCACACGCCTTCTCTTTAAAAGTTGAAATAATCTTTCATGACACACTCTATCGAAAGCCTTTGACATATCCATTGCGCATACAAAAACTGGAGTGTTTTTTTACCTATAAAACTGGCATGTTTGTTTAAAAAGAAAAAGGGCCATATCAGTGCTGTGTTTAGTTTTATAAGCAAATTGATTATCCGAAGTTGTTAACAAGTCTTTGCATCTTTGTAGGATGATGCATTCTAATAGCTTAGAAATAATAGAGGCAAGGGCTATTGGACGATAGTTATTCTTATCAGAGAGAGACTTATGGTAATCCTTAGCTAAATTCAGAATTTTTATTTCAGTCAGATTATTTGATACGAAATGATGCCTGAACAAACAAGTGAACAAAAGTGACAGATGCACATACAGCGTTGGGTGGGCATATCGTAAGTGATTCCCTGTGATTCCATCCAGGCCCGGGGCACTATTTAACGAAAGGGATTTTAAAGCATCTTGAACGTCTTTAACGGAAACAATTGGTATGGTGCTTTCTTCATCTTCATTTTCCATCGATAAAGACATTTTTGGATGGTTCGTGCCTTCCATAATATGAGCATAATGATTCTTCCAACCTTCTGCTATGTTTGACTCTCCCCTTATTCCATCAATACTAACCGGTAGTTTGGTAGTTTTCTTTCTTATTTTGTTTTTTTGTTTACCAAGGATTTCTCCTGCTCATATCTCTGGCGATTTTTTCCTTTGTTGTTTTGTTTACCGTCTTCTTGCAGACTTTGAGTGCCTTTTTAAAATTTCGTTTAGACAAGACCATCTCATCGTATTGCACACCCGATCTCGGCATTCCCATTTCCTTCCATAATAAATACTTTTGTGTGGCTGTAACGTGGAGTAATTTGACGTTTTCATTCCAGCCTGGTATTCCATGACTTTTATGTACCTCCCCGGTATTTTTGTATCCCCACTCTTAGAAATACATGGTTTCTGTCTCTGCATCCCCTTGTTCTACAGACAATTGCCTCAACTGGAAGCTCTATTTCTTTTAGTGTCTTCTCGCTTCGAACTTTATTTTCATCATTATTTCTTACCTCGCAAGTTATTCTGCGATTATTGGTCCCTGCTACTCTGTATGCTGAAAAATCTTGAGCCTATCTCCTCGTAAAAAACTTGAAAACATCGAAGTGCACTCAAGAGGGAGTCAGGGCACACAACATGGTCCAGCCACCTCGTGTGACCCGTAGCATCGTTTATATATATATATATATATATATATATATATAGATTATATATATACATATATATATATATATATATATATATACATATATATATATATATATATATATATATATATATATATATATATATATATATGTGTGTGTGTGTGTGTGTGTATACATATATGTATATATATAGCATTTCAGAGGAATCTTTCATAAGTTGAATTAAAACAGCAGTAAGAGAGTTTCCTTAAGAATTGCATTAATTTTGAATATTGCGTAACTGGGTTATTTGACCATTTCTAAGGATGTTCGTACAGTTCCTTCAAACGACCAGGCAGTCACGCACTTAGATGCAAAATTGTAATGTACTGCATTTATGTCATGAAGGATAATACAAATGAAATACTATGATACTATCAAATGGGTCACAGGTAAGTTGTGACGAAGATTGGTAAAGCCTGTTGGTAGCCTTGTATGGGTAACTCAAGTCCAGGAACCTGCACACACACACACACACACACACACACACACACACATATATATATATATATATATATATATATATATATATATATATATATGTATATATACATATATATACATATATATATATATATATATGTTTGTATATATATGTATATATACATATTTATATATATAATTATATATATATATATATATTATATATATATATATATATATATATATATATATATATATATATATATATATATATATATTGATAATTTAATTATCTGTAATCGTTAGATAATTTTTACATTTTTGTTTAATGTGGAATGAGATTTTACTATGACTTCAAAAGGGTTTTTGTCCTTATCCGTCTGTGACTGCGACATTTTTAAGCGTTTTTACTCAGTACGAGTATTTAATTTGTAGCTCCTGCTATCTTTGAAATGCAAGAATATTAATGTTAAAATGACTACATTGAGATTATCTTTCAGGTTTAGTGCAAGAACAGCTCTAAAATTTTATAGGAAACCTTAACAGGTTTTTGGAAAATACTACAGCCATATTAAGATATATGATAAGCAAAATGTGTCAACGTGTGCTGATTGTTTACTTATACCCTATTTGTTGATACTGAGATGCTAATAAAAACAAATAAGGTGAAATACATAAGACTTCGTATGTAAGATATGAGTCAATGTAATAAAATAGATTATTGTTTGAACGAACCGCAAAACTGTAATGAAGATACGATTGAGCAATGCTTGGTAAACCAGGCTTGCATGGCTTGAAAAAAACAACTATCAAAATCATGGAGTGGTAGAAAAGATTTTTACCTTATTGGAAGGTATATAAAAGTTTTTGAAGAAATATCTACTTTAATAAGAGACGCTAATGTAGGCTAACCTAAACGCTTATCGGTTAGGTTAACGACCTGGTCTTATGAAATTAGCCATCACAATGAATACGGGATGGATTCAGACTTAGTTTCCAAGATATTAGGTGAACCCGCGTCTCGTTTATGATAAGTTATTTTTTTGCTTTTTTTTCATATTTGTGTCACTAGGATGCGTATTTTAACAGATTGATTACCGTGCACAAAGCGCAAATTGGTTAAATAATATTTTAGAACATTTTGAAATACAAAGTACCCTAGATACATTGTATTCAACACCCAATACTTTTTAGGGTGGAATGCAAATTGTTGTATCAAAACAGTATTCCGGAGGAAATTGAAGAACATTTTGTATAACTAAATTTATTTATGTAAAGAAAGCAGCCAATTATTTAACACTGCCGATTTAAAACCAACAGCTTATGAAGACAACTGCTTGAAGATGTTAAGTGAGGATTGTTGAAGAAATTATATTCAAAGCTAACTGAAATAAACACAAAGCCTTAAATATTACAGTGAAAACAGGAAAAAAAAACTCGCTGCTGCTGCTGTGCTAATAGCTGATCTTAGTTTAACTGTATGTTCTTCTTTAAATGGATATTGCTAAATCATTTGACCTCGTCTGTACCTGCCACTGATGGTCTTTAGGCAGTTGCCATACACAAGCAGTCGTCTTCCATGCAACAGCAGCATCAACGCAATAATGGAAAAAAAAGCTAAAAAGACAAAGAAAGAAAAGCTATAACAAAGAAAATTGCATTATCTGAAAAACTCCTGGAAACAGCAGTTGAAGTTTCGTCGTCGTTTCGGAAAAAAAGTTAGCGTCCCACACTTCGTTCGTTCGCAAAAGGTGAATCATTAGGATGGCGGTGATGGTTATCGGCAGAAGTTGATGCCGAGTTGTATCGTTGATTCAGCCAATTTGAGGTTGGTTGAAATGACCAAGGGCTTTGGAAAAGGTGTTGGTTGTGGCGTCAGAGGTTTTGGGTCGACATTCATCTACGCTTTGGAAGCGAAGACCTTGGGAAAGATGTTCCTTTCAATCTAGGGCTGGTCGACGCTCATGCCGCGGCGCAGACGGGCAAAGTCCTCGAAGACGATGTCTTCGCCATCAGCCTTAGTACTGGGTTCCATAGAACCTATTTGAGAGAGAAAAAAAGAATGTAACCTCGTTTATTTTATTAAATTTATGATACATATCAAATATCGCTTGCTCCAATAACTCTATAAAGTGCAGATGATCAAATTAAATCTTATTTTGGTTACAGTTTTTAGACTTGAAAAAAATAGTTTCTACTAACGATGCAACTTCATGTATTTCGTCAAATTTATGATACACATGAAATAGCACTGGCTCCAATAACATTATTAAAAGTCTAAATATAATTAAATCTTATTTTGGTTATAGAATTTAAGTATGCCATTTTCTAAGGACATAACAGTTACTCTTCCTTCTGACTACACTCGAAGTTACAGAACCCCAAACTGCCCAAGACATTTAGTTCCCAAAAGACTTCAGACATGCCCTCACAGTATGAACTCGTTTTCATTCCACCCAATGATGAAGGAAATTGTACCATTTCACATGATAGCACTGTTAATTTCATCAAGAAAATCAATATTATTTCAAGAGTGTAAAATGCAGATTTCTTCCCTCACCTGGAGTTGGGTGTAAGAGCTTGAATGGCAGATCAGCCAAAAGCTCACCGCCCAGAGCACCACAGTTGAGGCGGACACGAGCTGAGTAGCTGACAATGATACCAGTGGCATCATTAGGATTGGATTTTTCGCTAGCAATGGTAGAGGAAGCCAAGTTGGCATCACTGTCCTGTAGGGAGAGATGTGGGATTGTCTTAGAGTATGTTCGCTAGTTAAGATAGTTTAAATATTGCGTTGGTCGAGCTTCGGTCCACATCAGTAATGAAGACCCTCTAGCAAAAACTTTAAGATTATTTAATTTACTTATTCATTTATCTATTTAACATTTTATTTATATACGGAAATATAATTTTCTTTATCTTCTTATTTTGTATCAAGGATATTTTTGGCTGTTTAAAATTTCTTTCATAATAAAGTGTACCATGATATAAAGCTAAAAACCCGTGAATGTCTTTTTGTGCGACAAAAATTAAACAAGCATTACCTTTACAAGCTAAAATTTACAGAATATGACATCATGAGTGAGTAATATAAATCATCGTGAAGGAAAATGGAAATTCGTTTCAATCTATGTATAATCATGCTTAATTTCTGTTTATTTGTCTACTATTTTCTTTGTGCTTACCTTCAGTTTGCCATCAAGTGCAATACCGTACTTGTTCTGGTTGGTGGAAGCCAGAGGAACCAGACTGAATGACTTCTTGAGGTTGGAACCAGGAGTGATGGGGCATCCCTCCTTGGACTCCAGGGAAGCCACCTGCAAAATTAGAGAATCACTCATTTATTTCTCGCTCTTTATTTAACAAGAGACTCCAAAACAGGTTATATTGCACCGGTTAGAATATGAACGTTTCCAATTTTCATTCATGATCAATGTATTGAAAACCATCACTTATGGGAAATGTGGTCTCTAAGAAGAAAAGAGAAAGCAAAACTTGAGCGAACAGAGATGAGGATGCTGAGGTGGATTATGAGAACATCAGTGCTTGAAAGATTGGAAAATGATGAAATCAGAAGAATGGCAGGAGTAGTAAAGATTACAGAGGTGATAAGTGTCAAGGCTGAGATGGTTTGGGCATGCGTTGAAGATGATGGTGGGGAGAGTGAAGAGGCTTTAGGAAGAACCTGTTAGGGGTGGAAGATCGAGAGGGAGACAGAGAATTAGATGGCGAGATAAGGTGAAGGATGATATAGAGAGAAGAAGTTTGATGGAAGAGGATTCCTTTGATAAAAGGTATTGGAGAAGGCGCATCAGGCATCTGGGCCTTTAATGTACGAATAACGGCGGGAAAGATGACGATCACGTATCGTCCACTTTCGACGGGTATCGATTAGGGCTAATCTGAACCAAGTTCCATGTAAAGTAGCTATTGAATTTAGAGTCTGCTATTGCTATCCATCATTCCAGTAAAATCCATATTCACAGAGAAATGTCTATCACTCCTTTTGTGGTTAAGCCTTTCCTTTTTTTCTTGTTCATATCTAGTTTTACATGGTAGTACTAAGCTATTCTTTCATGATCCTTTCTAGCCAAAGTATAGCTAGAACGGCCATATGCCAAACACTACCCAGAACAGTAATTTTTAATATCTAAAGATTTATCTGTGATCAGAGATTTTTTCTTACTAACTGAGCCTTTGATGACTTGGAATTGCAAGGTTCAGCGTCCCACCACACACAATCTAGATCTTTTGATGAATATATGTAATTAAACTGAGAAAGAAGATGTAGCCTTAAACTTTCAAAGATATTTTATATTTTTGATAGTTTTTAAGCAAATAGGAAACTCATTAGATAGTTTTCTGTCAATGGAGAAAGCGCATCGAGATTAAATTTTCCTACAGCATAATGGTGGTTAATTACATCTCCTATCTCCCCTACCCTCTGCCACCCCACTGCTTTCCTTATTCCTTTAAATGGTTTAAAGGCCGCTCATAAATAGGAGAGGCTTGTAACAGTGACAATGTCCTAGTTAGCAGGACAATGTCCTGGAGTATTGATATATATGCATATGATCAGCGCCAAGCCCACTCTCCATCAAAGCTAGGGCCAGAGTGGTGCAGACAATGCCTGCTGATGACTCGGCAGGTACTGTAGAATTAAAAACTTCCCTAGCTCACAAGGATGGAGAGGCTGTAAACACTAAAGAATCTATCGAGTTTGAGCAGACTCGAACCCCAAGTCCGCCAGTTAGCCAGGCAAGGACGTTTCCAATAGGTCACCGTAACCCTGTCTCCTCAGGAAAAGAATTGAGACTAGAAAGAACCCGCTGGTCCTATTAATTTACCTCACGGGTGAAGTGGTTGTTAGTCATGGTGAGTTCCACATGCTGAACGATGGAGCACTTGATGTTCTTTACGGTCTTCCTGCTACAGTTGTTAATGCTGATCTGAGGGGCGATGGTCTCGCCGTGATAGTACACATCCCTTTCGAGGTTGACCTCCATGTTGATCTTGCCAGTAGACAAGGCAAAGCCCTTGGACACCATGGTGCTGGGCTGCCTGTTTGCGCGGTCCAGGGGAGCAAATTGGACCTTCCTGACGGCCAGAGTCACGGAGTTCCTCTTGTGGGGCTTCTCTTCTCCGTTGTCGCCAACGAAGACCTTCAGCTCGTAGATAATACCCAGTGGCTTGTTCTGGTGGGAAGGACAGAAGTCGGTCAGAGATGTGAAAATCTATTTTGTTCGATTAGGTCTGAGTAAACCATTGGAGATAAATTAGTTTCGAAACATTGAGTCGAAAAGAAATGGTCATTGCAAAGCGACACAAATATAAATCAGGTTGCCTATAAAAATAAAATCGTGAAATAAAATATAATTTTGACTCGGATTTGAATGATACTTTCAACGCTCCATGAACAAATTAATAGTTAATAAACTGAAGGGACAATTAACTACTGTACATGTAAGTAACTATCCACTTACGGATTCCTCATTCCCGGTATGGAGTTGGGCAGAGGTAGGAGCATTCTGGGGGATGGTGATGGCGAATGGATAGGCATTGCCTCCGAGCTTCTTCACCAACCTATCCTGGACGGCAGTCAGTTCTACCTTGCTTTCAGAAGGATAGATCTGCTGGTTGGTCAGCTGCATTTCCTTGCTGAAGTGAAGGCCCATGACCTCATCCTCCTCGCGACCGAAACGGTACGTGACCGTAACCTGTACAAGTAAAGAAGAACCCGTGAATGAAGGAGGGAGTTTTGAATGACGGGAATATTGCAATCGTAAGTGAAAGAAAGAGTGAAAAATACGTTGAGGGTTCAACTTACTGTGATGTTGGGGAAGGAATATGTAATGGTTGGATGATAAGAGGGTATTGTACAAAATGAACATGCAATCGTGTTCTGTAAATTTTTACTCACACACACACATATATATATATATATATATATATATATATATATATATATATATATATATATATATATGAGTGTGTTGAATTCTTTTCCATGTATTTCTTATTCTTTTCATAATTCAATATATAACTCAAATATTGGAAAAGTGTCAAGTAAATAAACATTTCCTATGTTGTTTAATTCTCTTTACATTTAGAGTCCTACACTGACAGGACACCTGATTAGGAATTACTCACGGTAGCGAAGACCTTGCGCCCTCGGAGGTAGTCATTATCACAGAGTACTACACCATCGACAGGTTCGGTGGTGACGGTATTATCGACAAAGTCCCTACGACCTAGGTAGACGGTAATCTTACCTGTGACGGGTCAAATGTTGCAATATATTAGACGGGAACAGGGAATATTCAATAATAAGAAATGTAAAATATGTCCATTCAATTGAGTGGATTGTTGAGAAGTCCAGTAGCAGAGACGTACAAAAGCGTACAAATATAAGTGTTTTTTTTTTTCATTTTTTTAAGTGTTAATAACAATATTTTTTTCATATTTAAGTTTTTATTTTATCAGAATTTGTATTTTTCCTATTTGCTCCTTTCATCGGGAAATGATGAAGAAGTTTTACGTAGTATAAATACATATATACGAATATATATATATATATATATATATATATATATATATATATATATATATATATATATATAGATAGATAGATAGATAGATAGATAGATATAGCGGTGAATAAACAGGAGCATAAGATGAGTTGGACACCATTTATCAAAGCTGGATGAATGTTAAAAGGTCAGCGTGAAAAGTTTTGTAATTAACCAATAGCTTTTCTATAGTTTTATAATATGATGCGATATACGGTACGTTAATCTTTGAAATTCTATTACGGGGTTTCCTCAATTCCATATATATGAAGGTTTTAAAGGTCGGTATTTGGATAGAAGAATAATACGCCATAGAAATGTTACCGATAAAACTCAACTTCAAATAGAACAAGAAATGTCATAAAATCTTACTTAATAGATAAGTGAAATTCAAGACGAAATCCTATACATCTCTCGCATGTGAAAGGCTTATAAGAAGAGTATATTGCACACTGGTGTACGATATAGATATTGATATAAAATGTTCTTCCAAAGTGCAGTGAACTAGTAAAGGAATTCGATGAACTTCCCCAAAATACAAGAAGTTTATGAGAGAAAGTCTTGTAGTCTATTCTGAACTGTATCGGATACAAATTTTTAGAGGGATACCACTACTCGTGGTCATGCCTGGATTAATGTATTGAAAAGAGCGAATTCCATTAAATAAACGCTTTTAAGTTTCTAATTTAAGTATGGCACCGGTTACCGTAGCCATAGGCCTCGTGACGTCATGGTACAATATCAAATCACTCGGGTCCACCTATGTAAAACAGAGTAGTGTTTAGAAGCGCATGACAAATGCAGATACAATTTTAAGTCTACCGGGAGAGTAATGAGCTAGAGGCCAGGTGGGATAAATCAGTCCCAGTCTCGAGAAAAAGATATGAATGGGAAATGAGACAATTTCTCACGTGGGAGTTAAAGCTTGTTTCGAAGTTGATATCTAGTTTTCCTTATCCGCTATGCCAATTAAGTGAAATCTGCACATCTGGATATCTATTCACCAAGAAATTATATTAATTTAGAGCGTAGCACAGTTTAAACACCAACACTTAAAATATTGCATGTACTATATTAATGTGTCGTAATGATCTCTGAAACTCAACTATGTAAGTAAAACATCGTTGGTAAAGGCATAAAATCTTAGTGTATTTCAATATCATTGTTCCCTAAGCTGTCTTCAGGACAATTTGCATGAAACCGTCTATTTGTAGTATTGTATTTAAAAGTATAAACTAAACTTTTTTACCGAATAAATGGGAAAAGTTTATTTGAAGACAAAATACTGTAGATTTCTTTGTTTCAAAATAGTTTTATCCAATGTAATTTTCAAAATATCAGTCTAAGCCAAAGTAAGTTTTAAAATCATGTGGATTATATCGTCACCAATATGTTTTGCTATAGAATAGCCTTGCACATTTGGACTGAATAAACGCAAGTAAAATAGTTTTTGTGTCAAAATGTTTGTAATTTGAGAATAAGTCATAAATTAGTTATTTAAATATTTCTTTAGTCTACATCCTGTAAGTGTGTGTATGCACTAAATATGAAGACACTTTTTAGCAAAGAAACTAGATACATTTTCAATCTTTGCACACTTGAACACGGCCAATAGGATATTTTTCTTGTGAAACATACCATTAGGAGCGGTTTTCTTGAAGACTTTCACTGCGTTAACCATCGGAAGTTGATTGGAAGTTTTCCTCTTGCGAGAAAGAACGAGAGAATTCACACGAAGAGCTGTTTGTAGAACGACAAACAAAGGTGGGATGAAGAACACTTTTGCCAAGAAGTCTTTATATACTCCAGGGAGTAATCCACTTACCCGAAAAATTTGCAGGTTTCTGACGATCCCTTAGGGTAGGTCGACCCTGGGGTGACTTCCCCTGCCCCACCCCTCCAGGAGACCCAATCCTTAATAGACTATTCTCTCAAGAAGATGGGGGTTGGTAGACAGCGTAGGGATGGGGTGCTAGTAGCTTGCATGTAACTGGCTTAATCTGCACAAGGACATAGGGGGTCATCTGACTTGGCCTGGACCTCAGTTCCTAAATAGGATTATGACGCTCTTGCTTTTTTTACTTTTTTTCCTTTTGCCAAAGTGTCTCGCAGACAAAGAGTAAAAATGGATCTCTCTGTAATATGCTCAACCTTTGACTTAGTGGTATTTCCAGGTGTATTGTGGATAATTCATTTTTAAACGAATCTCCCTGTATGTAATATATTTTCAAAAGCAGTTTGATTTTTCGTGTTCTCTTTATCGATCATAATTGATTTTAGTTATTACGATTTTTATAATCATGTCGAGAGATTGCCATCAAGTGTCATTATGACAAGTAAAACTCAAGAAACATTGAAGCCTTAAAATTAGTTTTTCTATAAAAATCCAGAAATACTTCTTAAATTAATAAACATGCATACAGGCACACTTTTGGCCTCTAGGACGCATATAATTATAACGTCCTTGTTATATCTACTCCTTCCTCTATTTTTATAGTCTTCTATAGGGCTTCTTTTCTTCTTTAATACTGCCTTTTCATCTATGCCCTTCTTCAGAGACCCTCCTGTACTGTGAAAATGCTGTGATGTTTTAGCAATTTTATTATCTCGTTAAGACATAATTATATAGACGAGAGAACTTAGTATTCAAACAAGGATTAGTAATGTTGTGCATTTGATAGATATTGGTATTACAACTATCATTGAATATCTTTGACAGAGCTGTTCTATAAGCGATGAATATCCGTACTTTTAGATGTTTTCAAAAAGCTTTAGAAGTCATAAGTCGGTGAATTGATCAGCTTCTATTCGATAGAATTTGCTGCTAATCCTTCAGCATGGTCAAAATATTTTTTTCCAGATAATAGTTTCCAAAATGATGTTACTACAAATTTTATAGGCAGTAGTGGCTGGGATGAGGAATGTCCTGCATATGCAGATTTGTCTTTCATTTTAACATTCTGATTTTGTTACCGTATTTGCAGTGAAAAACTGATAAATCCTTTGTACATACATACAGAACATTATAGGAAATGCTCCCAAGAGAAAGTCTCTCTCTGTTAAAGTGAGGTTTTTCCTATCGCAGCAGGCAAACCTTATAAAATTGGACCTACGGCATCTGTGTATATCGCAGATATATTTTTAGGACAGCAACCGAAACAAAACCAGTCGGAAATTATTAAAAGTTTGATTTTATAAGGCCTTTGATATTTACAAAACATACATCTATGGTAATAGGAGTGTTCTGCCTGTTACAGGGCCTGTTCATCTTTCACAGTCGTTTCTGACTCATCTATCTTACCCGTTTGCTTTTTCTTGTATTTTCTGGCATCTAAAATTTTTTACTGCATATAGTTTTTGTAATTCAAAGCACTTTGTGCGCCCTCATCTGTTACATTCGGTACATAGCTCAATTTTCTTCCGTTTATTTCCATTCCTCCCCACTCAAATCTACTCTTCCACCTTTTAAATATTTTCACCATTTTCATTTTGGATTCTGCTACTAAACTATGTTATATGCATAAGCAGCTCCAAGGTTCCCTTTCTTGCACTCCTTTGTATATTCCGCCATTGCTTTATTATTAATATTATTATTACTTGCTAAACTGCAACCCTAGTTGGAAAAGCAGGATGCTATAAGCCCAGGGGCTCCAACAGGGAAAACAGCCCAGTGAGGAAAGGAAACAAGAAAAAAATATTCCAAGAACAGTAACAACATTAAAATAAATATCTCCTATATTAACTATAAAAACTTTAACAAAACAAGAGGAAGAGAAATAAGATAGAATAGTGTGCCTGAGTGTACCCTCAAGCAAGAGAACTCTAACCCAAGATAATGGAAGACCATAGTACAGAGGCTATGGCACTACCTAAGACTAGAGAACAATGGTTTGATTTTGGAGTGTCCTCCTAGAAGAGCTGCTTACCATAGCTAAAGAGTCTCTTCTACCCTTATCAAGAGTAAAGTAGCCACTGAACAATTACAGTGCAGTACTTAACCTCTTGAGAGAGTTCTAATTCTTGATGGAATCCAATGTTTATCCGAAAGGATCCTGTTATTCCTGCCATTTCCTTCACTCTAGAATCTAGATCTATTGTTACGGCACAGTAACGTCACTAAAATGGCGAATCTTTCTTATATCCTGTACCTTTATAATGTCTATTATTTTTGGTAATCGACCGAATGTATTTTTTTATATACTAATATTTGGTGCAATCTCTTTCTCCTTCCTTGATGCTGTGCCTCTTCTTTTTTTTTTTTAAATGAATGTAAATAAAGAATATTTATTCATTTCTTTATTCATTAATAATGCTCTGTTAGATAGAATTGATCCTTGATATACTATGAACAAAAGTTTTGTTATCGTTGATGTAAGTGATACTGTTAGTTATTTCTAGTACAAGTTACAACCTTAGATGGAAAAGCAATATGCTATAACACCAACATCCTCAATATGAAAAATAGCCGAGTGTTGATCTACAGAGGAGAAGTAAAGAATAAAATATAAAAGAGAAACAAGTACATGTAAAAATTAATAACAAATTCAAATAAATAAGCAACGGATAAGCTATCAAACAAAACTTATGTCAACCAGCTCGAGATAAAAGAAAAACAATAGGAAGATA
>NC_090761.1:35451842-35466842 GCF_036898095.1 Palaemon carinicauda
TTTATCTAGTGCAGTTATTAGTATGAATAAAAGGACGCAAATGTTAAACAACTCTCCCGTATTTTATATTTCAGTTTTCTTTTTTAGTTTATTCTCCGTTTTACCTTTTACTTGTTAAGCTTTCTGTTTTGAGATATTCTCGTATCGTGAAACCTTTTTGTCATTGTTCTTATAATTAGACATCATTTTGGTGAAATTAATATCAAAAAGTTTATAAATATTCACCTGAATATGATATTTAAAAAAACCTAGTCCTGCTTCAAGACTAAGGTACATTTTTTTTTCTTCGAAGGGTGGATCGAAATGATTTTACTGGTTGATCTTAAAAATACAATGGGGAAAAAATAAAAGATAAAACAATGTAATGTTAAGATGGAACTATAGATATCTAGTTAGTATCCTTTCTATTCCTTTGCAGCTTAGCTAGTGGTGATGATAATATGTCGACTCTACAGGTTGTGAGTTATGTCTTTTAGTCTTAGAGCTCTAGACAATCATCAACGACTGACTGCCCAGGGCCAAGATGTAAATGGTCAACTATTTGGACTACTCTGACCTCGGAGGAAAGGGGGAGGGGGATGGGGCCGGTTAATAGCTACTAGGTAGTAGGTTGGTTGTTTCCAAAAACAGTAAGCCATCGATGACCTCACATGTAAGGCCTCGCTACCTTTCGTTGTTGGCTTCTTTCTCAAGGGCTTCTTCGGGGTTTTCTCCCTGCGTTCGATTCCATGTTACAGACGTTGACTTCGTCTACGAGTTTGCCGATAACATTTTACTTGTTTGTTGATGACCACTTATTATGATCGGCTTAGTCTGCATATATCTACTATCCTAGTATCTGTTCTGTATCCAGGCATATTACAAAGGCTGGAGTTTATCCTGTGTTAGAAATAAATGTTAAGGAGGCAAAGAAAACGAATGTCTTCCCTGAAGTCTTTGTAATTCTTCCTTTTGACATTTTAACAGTTCCTCGTCGTTACGTGATGCGTCATTACTGATCTTCGTTAATTTCATAAAACACATTTCATGCATGAACGACAAAGAGTTTTTCCTCCAAGAACATACATGTTTGTCGGTGGATTTCACAAATGAAACCGTTTTATATCTAAGTGCAGGCAATCTCATAACATAATAAGGATGAAGATAAGTACATTGAGGCCTATTTATTGAGTTAAATGAAGTGCCTTGGTAAATAGAATAGATAAATTATTATTATTATTATTATTATTATTATTATTATTATTATTATCAGCTAAGCTACAGCCCTTGTTGAAAAAGTAGGATGCTCCAAGTCCAAGGGCTGCAACAGGGAAAAATAGCCCAGTGAGGAAAGAAAATATATAAACAACACGAGAGGTAGGGAACAATTAATGGAAAATATTTTAAGAACAGTAACAACATTGTAATAGATCTACCACATATAAACTATATAAAGAGACTTAATTTCAGTCTGTTCAACATCCGTTGTAAGTTTGAACTTTTGAAGTTCCACTGATTCAACTGTCAGGTTAGGAACATCATTCCACAACTTGGTCACAGCTGGAATAAAACTTCTAGAATACTGTGTAGTGTTGAGCCTTATGATAGTGAAGGCATGACTGATAAAGAATCATATGAAAATCTAAGATTAAATGTTAATTCGAGACGCAAGATAAATTAGACGTCGGAATGAAGGTAATATAGAAAGCTAAACCGTGGAAGTTTTGGACAAACCGAACGATGCAACGACCCTTCATTGAATAATGCCTTCACCAAAGTCTATAGAAAGATATGTAAATCTTAGCCTTCACGAGTTGCATTAACGGCATTCTTGCGCGGTCTTGGAAGATTCTAATTTCCATGTAACATATGATACCATAACTATTCACCCATCAATGATAATATGGGATTACCTACAATGAAATCTATATACTGCCTGAGTCTGAACTCAGGCAGTATCATCATATAATCTAATAATCTATACAATAATCAGTTTAGCACAATCAAAGATCTAAATTGCCAGTCCTACAATGAATATTTTTGTACAATAAGCGTGTACTCTATATGGTATATATATATATATATATATATATATATATATATATATATATATATATATATATATATGTATATATACATATATATATTTATATATATACATATATTTATTTATATATATATATATATGTGTGTGTGTGTGTGTGTGTGTGTGTGTTTGTGTGTGTGTTTTATGCTGAAGTGGATTATATCCCAAATTAACTATGAAACCATTCCAATGATAATGCATAGAAGAAACGAAGGCTGGATGATAAATGAGTTAATACCTTCACGAAGGAAATTCCTAAAGAAGAAGCATCAATAGATGGCTTTCAAATACTATCTATCAAGTAGACGACAATATTCAACGTAAAATACACTAGAAGGGGACAGTCTTAAAACAGTTTCTTTTGTCATTTATCACAAAACAAAAAAAAAACCGGTGCTTTAATAAAATTGCAGACCAAACAAATTCATTGAATTTGCTGTAAGTTTTTTTTTAGACACGATGCCACTTTATTTTGTCTCGGATTTTACTAAGTGTAATTTTACTTTTCATGAAGGACACATCAACGTTGACAGCTCTAGGCATTATTTGTTTATTTATTTTGCCTAAGATTAAAGTTGGAAAAGGTAGAACATAGGGAATATTTTGCCAATTTTATATGAGACTAAAGAAAAAAGGAAAATGGTTCGGGGTGTGGGGGTGGGGGGGGGGGGCAAAATGTCGCTGATTGGTCATCAACAGATATTCACTCAAGTATACAAGCGTAACTGATAAGATAATTTATTATTTTGCAGTAATATTACAAATATTCTTTCATGGTTACCCTGCTATTCATTTTTATAGGCTTGTTAGTTTAAGAAGGAAATGGACGTCAAATTGATATTATACCAGGATATTCTATTTATATCGCATACTGATTTCATAATTTCTATTGTATTTCTTGTAGTTTATTTTGTATTTCATTCAACATGTTTATCTTCGCATTAATATGATTTATTATTATTTAATCTTTATGAACTCTTAGTTACATTTGTTGAGGCTGAAATTATTTTAAGTTCACTTTAAAAAAAAAAATTGGTAAAGACAATGACAGTCACTGCACGAGTAAGATTTTTCTCCTAAATTATCACTTCCCAATTGAAATTTAATCCAGTTTCTACTACAGCAATTTCTCTTAGCAACAACAGCAAGGGTCCGTGGTGCATTACGTCACCATATTGCAAATGTACCCATTTATAACTCAATGAATCCATATAACAATCTAATCTGTACTTTGTTTTGATGATTTTTTTTCCATAAGGGTGTCAAGGGAAGGGAAGTTACGTTTGATGTTGGGTAATCGCCCTTACACAATGAAATGTTCTCTCTTGAACTGAAAATAATGTTAGAAGAACAAACAGGAGGAGAGAGAGAGAGAGAGGAGAGAGAGAGAGAGAGAGAGAGAGAGAGAGAGAGAGAGAGAGAGAGAGAGAGAGAGAGAGAGAGAGAATAATAATAGTAAAAAAGGATTGATTGTTGAACTCAATACGATGGGTCTGACAAGACTATGATTTGATATCTAGAGATGTCAACAGGAAATCTTGAAATTCTTACTTGGTAGGATTACTATATCCCTTAAACGTATAATTTGTTAGCTTTATTTATTCAATTATGTCAGGAGGACAGCATCCATTATTCTGATGTATAGTTAATACAAAATCATTAAAACTAAGACTATTTTAACATGAAATATAATTATTTACAGTAAATACAGAATGATAAGATTAAGACCGTTTCAATGTGATATAGAATTAGAGTACATTGAATACAGGATTATTGAAATCAAGGCTTTTAATAAGGATTTTACAAGAGGCTTTGCGAACAGCAGATTCTGAACCTCGGACCTGGAGTCGAACAACATATCCCTAAGTAGAAATAACATTAGACCATTGCCTAATGTGAAGAAGATTTACAGTCAAAACGAAATAGCTCTCCATTTATGTTGTTTACTAGCCCTTGAAATACGATGCGTGGCTTTCCCTTCTCCTCTCCCTGCATTTGTTAAATCTTTCATCCTTCGATGTAACGAGATTATTTCGTATAACGATACTGATGATTCAGAGAATGTTATGCAGAGCCCTTGAAGGGCGATTTTCTGGGTCATTCCATTCAGCTTTTTTTTCTGCGACGAATAAACAAGTACAGGAAAATGCTGATTAATGAAATAACTTTTGTCTGTTCATGGTCAACATATTAACATGTTTATTTTGAACTTTACTTAGCATAAACCTAACATTTTTAAATAATTTCTAAACATATAGGTCCCTGTCGCCCTACTTCCAATCTTGGGTGTATGTTCGAATCTCGGACTGGATACATTTAATAATCCACGTAGTTGTAATTTCCTCCTGAAAAAAAGTGGAATCTATATCAACATGTTATTTTTTACATTAAATTTCAAAGTATGAAATATTAACTGTGTGATAGTAACAATCACACATTATCTATACTCTTAAATATAATGTCAAAAATAATCTATTAGCCAAGGAGTATCTTACAACCATGGCGAATTATTATAAAGTCCATCTACCTAGTCAAACATCTATCTATCTTTCTATCTATCTGTCTATCTATCTGTCTATCTATCTATAGATATAGCTATACGTATATCTATATCTATATCGATACACACATATATATATGTATATGTATGTATATATATATATATATATATATATATATATATATATATAAATTATATATATATATGTATATATAATATAAATATATATATATATATGTATATGTATATATATATATATATATATATATATAATATATATATATATATATATATATATATATATAATCACCAGCTGCATGTTGAGATACTACCACCAGAGAATTACCGGGTCCTTTGATTGGCCGGACAGAACTACATTGGCTCTCTGTGGTTACGGCTCATTTTACTTTACCTACACATACACCGAATAGTCTGGCCTATTCTTTTCACATTCTCCTCTGTCCTCATACACCTTCCAACACAGATTATCAAATATTTCTTCTTCGCTCGAGGGGTTAACTACCGCACTGTAATTGTTCAGTGGCTACTTTCTTATAGGTAAGGGTAGTAGAGACTCTTTAGCTATGGTGAGCAGCTCCTCTAGGAGGACACCCCGAAATCAAACCATTGTTCTTAATAGTCTTGGGTAGTGCCATTACCTATGTACCATGGCCTTCTACTGTCTTGGAGTAGAGGTCTCTTGCCGGAGGGTACACTCAGGCACAATATTCTATCGTATTTTTCTTCCTCTTGTGTTTTGAAGTTGTTTTAGTTTATATATGAAAGCTTTATTCTAATGTTGTTATTGTTCTCGAAATAACCTATTACAATTGTTCATTATTTCTTTTTTAGCTTGTTTATTTATTTTCCTCACTGGGCTAGTTTCTCTCTTGGATCCCTTAGGCTTATAGCATCGTGCTTTTCCAACTTGTGTTGTAGCTTAGCATGGGTTAAAGTAGAGACAAAGACCCATGTACTCACATATTTACCCTTTTGGATGATGCTAGACACTTTGACC
Organism: Palaemon carinicauda; assembly: GCF_036898095.1. Lineage (NCBI taxonomy): Eukaryota > Metazoa > Arthropoda > Malacostraca > Decapoda > Palaemonidae > Palaemon > Palaemon carinicauda. Next base: position 35,457,426 of record NC_090761.1, read on the forward strand.
AAGAATTATTCTGATGATGAGAACAATAACTATATAATGAATAGTTCCCAAAGAGGAAACGTTACCGCATAGGAAAAATATTCCTGTTTTAGAATTTTCTTAAACTATGTCAGACTGGATGTTTATTTAGTAATAAATTCCTTCAATAACTCTAAAGCGGGAAATAAATTTTCTTTTGTTTGCAGTGGTCAGGTCATGAGAAAATATGTTAAAAGTGCAGGATAACTAACGTTTCTTTACCAGTAGGGTCAGCCAATTCAAGGAGGCAACTTCAAATCAAGATTCTTTTGTTAGATTTACCGACTCAAACCGGCGATTACATGCCCCCCCCCCCCCCCCAAAAAAAAAAATAAAAAAAAAAATGTGATCTCTTATCTTCTACTAAATGAACTGTAATCAGGTCACGTCAAGAAATTATAGATGGGACTCATCAACTGGAGAATTTTTCCAGCTAGCAAACGCATATGTCGAAGGTTGCAACCGTAATAGTTCCTGGTATTTCAGCCTTAAATGTATTAAGTTGTTATGGCTTCTTTTTGTGGTTTTAAGTATCCAGACTGTGGCGCATGCTCTCTCTCTCTCTCTCTCTCTCTCTCTCTCTCTCTCTCTCTCTCTCTCTCTCTCTCTCTCAAAATATTATTGCTTGTCTGTAGTAATTTATGGGTTCACATAGACTTCTTTTCTGATAACGATCATTAGAATCCGTATAGCTGTAGTCTGCAGAGGGTGATATGATTAAGTGTGGCAATGAGCATTATCATTATTATCATTAGTAGTAGTAGTAGTAGTAGTAATAGTAGTAGTAGTGCAAACTATATTTTATGTAAGAAGCTAAACTACTTTACTGGACCAATATGAATCCACAGAATTAAATACTTTTTAATAAAAAAAAAAAAGATATGATAGAAATTATTATGTAGGTAAAGGAACAATGGCAAAGTTCAGAGTGAAATAGTCAGTGTACTGTAGAGCTAAGTTTGATATGCACACGAAGAATATTCTGCAGTAGATACTACTGTGATATAGCAGAACGGATACCACTTGAAAAAGTGGGATATGAATCCCGCCCCCCCCCCCCCCCCCTCTCAAGTGGAGAGTAAGAGGAGGAAGATTAACTGGTTTGCACTATTAAAAGAAATATTAGAAATAGTTTAATTACAATGAGAGGAGAAATAATCTGAATGGAGTGTGTATAATTGATTAGTTGGCACACTGTACACTTTGAGGAAAGATTCTGATCAATATTTAGCATGGTACTTTTCCAACTAAGGTTGTAGCTTAGCAAATAATAATAATAATAATAATAATAATAATAATAATAATAATAATAATAATAATGGAAAGGAAGCTCAAATTTTTGCTTCTAGTGATGTTTAAGAACTAGAAGTGGGTGAGTTTAATTAGGAAAACTAGACATTACAAAGGACTTGTTAGAGCTGTTTCCCCAAATATTCGATTGATCGTGTAAAACAAAATGCTGTGGATTACGGATCACGTATCCTTTTCCACTGATATGATGCGCAGTATATCTCTTTACAAATAGTATAGACTTAAATAAAAGTTCACTAGTGATTATAATGAGGTTTTCTATAATTTGATTATTTTACCTATCAATAATATACTTCTTAAAACTACACGTATAGTTGTACAATTACTAAGAAATAACCTTGGGTGTTAGATATCTGTTGATTGTGTATAAAAAATAACATTTGTAACATTATGTTCAGTACTTACATAGTAACATTGTGGATGATTAGAGACCAAATTTGTGACACGGAAGATGTAAATATCAGAGACAAAATTATGTCAAACATTTTCATACGAAGATATATTTTGGAGTAGCGAAGGATGATTAATGGAGAACGATGTAACAAATTTTTGGAATTAAACAGAAGTAAGATGTATCAAATATGGAACTCATTATGAGTTGAGATGTATGTAACCTTAATATTATTTATGTAGCATAAAACACATACTTTGTAACTGTATCTGTACAATCTGTCTTGCTAATAATAAAAAAAAAAAAAAAAAAAAAATTCGCTTTGAGAACAGCTACGTGCAGAAAGACACGAAAGGCGTGTCGTATTCACAGACACCGCCAACAGTTGGGGACGTGTCAATAACGTTTACCTATTACAGTCTTAACTGTCCTGTTATAACGCATGAATTTTTTTCCTTATCTTTATTTCAAAGTTAGATTAAATTTTTCACAATAACAATATTTACAGTATAGTTACAGCATACATAAACATAAACCATCTAAATTAACAATTTACACGTCTTTATTCTGATTTTTAGTAACTCAAAAACAATAATTTATATACGTTTTTTTGTGAACATGTTATTCATTCCTTCTTTAAAGATATTTCTAACAGCCACCTATCATAATGAAATTTACACTTAAAAAGGGTATCTGTATCCTCTCTCGTATAACGTTTCTCCTTACTGATCCAACTAGCATATAAATACCCGATAATTAATACAGGGGCGCTATTATAATCCTTTTTTGTCCTATATTTAAAGTGAACATTAATGTATTTTTAAAAATTGTCCCTGTTTAAGTTACAAACATGAAATAATACACTTTTGAAAAACATCAATATTGTTTTTGTGTGCCTGCAAAAAAAAAAAAAAAAAAAAAATATGCAAACTGTATTCAACATCCTCGCAATGATCACTGTTTCTGATATTTAGAATTTTCAGCCGATTAATTGGTCGCCAAAGTTCCATGAGCATATTTAAAGGCAAACTCTCTCTCTCCATGATACCAATGAAAGGTTTGTTTATGCTGTCCCATACCATTTTCCAGTCCAAAAGTGGAAAATTCCTCAATATTTAGGGCACTCTCTGGCCTTCTAAACTCATAATAATCTTTATAACTTGAGTTAGGAAATTTTGCAATGCGACAAACTTTTCTGATTACATTAAATGCTACTGAATAAAAAGATGTTGACAGAAATAAAACCTCATTTATTTCCTCATCTTACAATGGAAATTACTTAAATCAATATCCTTTCTAATATCATTCAGAGTTGTCGAACTGAAAATAGCTAAGGACTTAAAATAAACATTCATCATTCCCAATGCACCTTTCTCTTTCGATAATCAAAGAATATCTCTGCCAGATATATCAAAAGATATTCATATTTATTTGAGATATGTACTTTTTTAAAGGAGGCAAAGTTTGACATATATTATTATTATTATTATTATTATTATTATTATTATTATTATTATTATTATTACTTGCTAAGCTACAACCCTAGTTGGAAAAGCAGGATGCTATAAGCCCAGAGGCTCCAACAGGGAAAATAGCCCAGTGAGGAAAGAAACAAGGAAAAATAAAATATTTAAAGAAGAGAAACAACATTAAAATAAATATCTCCTATATAAACTATATAAACTTTAACAAAACATTAGGAAGAGAAATTAGATAGAATAGTGTGCCCGAGTGTACCCTCAAGCAAGAGAACTCTAACCCAAGACAATGGAAGACCATAGTACAGAGGCTATGGCACTACCCAAGATGGAGAACAATGGTTTGATTTTGGAGTGTCCTTCTTCTAGAAGAGCTGCTTACCATAGCTAAAGAGTCTCTTCTACCCTTAGAAAGGGGAAAGTGGCCACTGAACAATTACAGTGCAGCAGTTAACCCCTTGGAGGAAGAAGAATGGTTTAGTAATAGTGTTGCCAGGTGTATGAAGACAGAGGAGAATATGTAAAAAATATGCTAGACTATTCAGTGTATGTATAGGCAAAGGGAAAATGAACCGTAACCAGAGAGAAGGATCAAATGATGTACTGTCTGGCCAGTCAAAAGACGCCATAACTCTCTAGTGGTAGTATCTCAATGGGACAAAAAGGGTGAATTAACAATAATATCTCTTTGGAAAACAGATAATTGCCTTTGACTTAGCATATCAGTTGATATTTAGTGTCACAATCGAGCATCATCTGCTTTGCTGGCCCGGTCCATTTAAATTTTGAATAATCTTGTTATTCACAATTGTTTTGCCACTTGTCATATATTGATTTATTATTATTCAAATATTGAATATAACACAGTTTTCTTCCTTATTTTGTTTGCTTATTGTTTTGCATTATAAATGATTGAATCCCCTCCCACAGATTCCAATGATTTTGTACCCTTACGTCATCTATACTTTTATAGCGTTTTATGCTTTGCCTTGTTTTGTATTCTGCCGACCCTAGGTTCGTCAATGGCCATCTGCTTTTGTGAGTTATTTTCTACTTAATAAAGTCAGTATTGACGATGACTTTGGTTTTACGCTAACCACAACACCACGAACTTATAATAGCACTAAACTGTTTTTCCCTCGTTATAAGTTTTTTTGTGGTTCAAATATCGCCCCCTTAACTTTATAAAGTTTTGTGATCCCGTTCCGCAAATTTACCTTGGAATTTTGAAATCAGATTTTCCCTGTTTTGCTTTGCCGAATCCGCTCATCGTAAGCGGGCAAACCAAGATGGCAGAGTTCGTTTATAACGCCAACAACCCTCTAAAGGTCAAGGCTGAAACGCTCAGCCCAGAAGAGATTAACGCTAGACTTAAGGAAAATTTAAATTTGTTTGTGACGATGTCGACTAAGCCCTTCACGACTCACGCTCTTTCTTCAGTTGATTTTGCCAGTGGAACACTTTAATTGGTAAAGCAAACGACGAACTTTGCAATTGTAAGACTTTTTTGGAGATGCCATTACGACAATCTATTACTATTGCTATTCCTATTATTTGCTAAGCTACAACCCTAGTTAGAAAAGAAAGATGCTATAAGCCCAAGGGCTCTAACAGGGAAAATAGCCGAGTGAGGAGAGGAAATAAGGAAACTACATTTGACCAGTTTTTCAGACTTTTCTCTACAGTCAATGGTTTTGATCAATCATTTTATTTATATTTCCTTAAAACAGATTGTTTTTGTTATCATTCTTGTTAATTTAATTGTTAAGTATGCGTATCTTTTTTATTACCATTAATTCTTATGGTCTTTGGAGACATTGAGCAAAATCCGGGACCAGTACGTCCTAGATTTCGACATTGCCGTCTACTGTACTGTATTGCAATATTCGTGGTCTTCATGCAAATATTCAAGACCTAACAGTTGCGTCCAGACAGTATGATATTCTTTTTTTGCTCAGAAACTTTAGTTTCTAATATGAGGCACTCAGCTGAGCTTATGATAACTGATTTTAAGAAGCCAAAATTATTGAAACGTGATGCCATCCCTAGGGCCAGGGAAATGGCGGTGTATATTAGGACTTTATTGTTGTTGTTGAAGATTGCCAGGTCCTTTTGGCCAGACACGGGCTTTTGCAATCTTGCAGCCCGTAGGTGTTTGGGTAGGATTTATTGGGATAGGTAGTTGGGATGGGGGATATTCTGCAACATTTATTTTAGGATATTGGGATAGGTTTTGGGTTATGATGGGTTGTTTTGAGAAGAAGTAGGTGACTGTGGGAAGGGGATGCCTTCCCAAGAGCCCGCTAGCTCCAGTCTTAGTTAGAGAAAAAGAATTATAGTAGTAAGTCCCGATAAGTAGGAGAGCTCGGGAAGGAGTTGAAAAGTTTTAGTTGGCGATGTTGATATAGGTGAAGTAAAAAACTTCATAGTGGTTTAAGCTTAAGTTGTGAGGTGGAGGGATAGCGTGAGATTTCAGCTGAATGAGAGAGAGCTGAAAGGAGGGAATTGTAGCAGCTTTAGTAGTAGAGATAGGATGGAATAAAAAATTCCTGTACCTGTGAATATAAAAAAAAAGTAAAAATAAAAGTTAATTATGATTTGATTTATTGAGAATTTCAAAGGTGGTTGGGAGGGATGCCTGACCTGGGAAAAGAGAGATTGAAGGTGAAAAAGATGCTGGATACCAAAAAGACTGCCGACGGCTCCGTCCCCATCTTTAACGTTGAAGAAAGGACGGGAAGGCAAAACTGTCTCCTTTTAAAGAGTACGAGTTATTGCCCTCAGCCGCCAGCACCTGCTCTGATTCCAGCAAGGGAGATTAGCTGAGAGGAGTGAAAGATATGTTGGAAGTCAAAAAGACCGCCGACGACTCCGACCCCATTTTCAAGCCGAAAACAGGACGGGAAGACAAAACTGTCTCCATATAAGGAGTACGAGTTGTTGCCCTCAGCTGCCAACAATCGTTCCGCTCCCAACATAGAAGTTGCAGGGGGGATAAGAGGATTTCTTTTCAATTGCCGCTTAGATTGCTGATTGGCGTTGTTGCAACGTTATCTCGGTGGAGGGTAGCTGCGGAGAAAGGCTGAGAGGGTGTTATGATTGTCAATTATGTGTTTGACAATTGCTGTTGCAGTTGCAGGATTGTTGGGATTAAGATCCTGCCGAAGTAGGCTTGTTTCCTGACATTGCTGTAGATAGTGCTGTAGAGGTTCTTCTGTATCTTGATTACAGTACTTGCACGGTCTTATTGGTCTATGCTGTGCCTCAGGGTCTTCGCCGTTATCCAAGATAATTTGCCAGTTGCATAGATATCCCAGTCGCAGTCTGCAGATGATTGCTGCGTCCTGGCGGGGTGTTTGTCTTGCAAGTGGGTGTGGTAATATGATTGTCGCTTCAATATACCGCTTAGATTGCTGATTGGCGTTGTTGCAACGTTATCTCGGTGGAGGGTAGCTGCGGAGAAAGGCTGAGAGGGTGTTATGATTGTCAATTATGTGCTTGACAATTGCTGTTGCAGTTGCAGGATTGTTGGGATTAAGATCCTGCCGAAGTAGGCTTGTTTCCTGACATTGCTGTAGATAGTGCTGTAGAGGTTCTTCTGTATCTTGATTACAGTACTTGCACGGTCTTATTGGTCTATGCTGTGCCTCAGGGTCTTCGCCGTTATCCAAGATAATTTGCCAGTTGCATAGATATCCCACTCGCAGTCTGCAGATGATTGCTGCGTCCTGGCGGGGTGTTTGTCTTGCAAGTGAGTGTGGTAATATGATTGTCGCTTCAATATACCGCTTTGCAGATCTTGATCCATCTAGGAAGGCTCTCCTTACTTCACTAGTCTTTTGGATGTTGCAGTAGGCAGCCATTTGATTCTTGATGGTTTTTAATGAAGGTTGCAGAGTAATGTTAATGGTTTGGCACATTAAAGCCGATTTGGCTAGGTGATCGGCCTCGTCGTTGCCAGAGATTCCGGTATGGCTTGGAATCCAATTCAAGGTTACTTGCCTGTTGTTGCTTTGGTGGAACAAGGCTAAGAATTGAATTGCAGTGATGAGGTAAACTTTCTCTGTAGGTTCCTTGTTGCTGAGGGCCAGAATGGCTCCTCTGGAATCTGTATGGATCGTTGTGTTCCCATCTTGTTGGTTGGCAGAGTGTTCTAGAGCTTTTGCAATGGCCACTAGTTCAGTTTGCAGTGTGAAGGCGTGGTAGGAAAGTCTCCAGTTTTCTTTATATCCTGATGTAGAGATAACTGCAGCGGCAGCTGCAGGGATTGCACGGTCTACTGATCCATCCGTATAGTAGGTGTGAGGTGCAGGTGTATTCCTGATTGCATTCTTTGCAGCTTCAGTGAGTTGCTCTGGTGTGCAGGGAGCCTTGCTTGCTGCTGGTAGGATGGTGAAGTTGTATTTGATAGGGTCCTGACCCCAAGGGGCAGGAGGGCTGTATCCACCATGCTTTTGTTGTCCCTTGGTTTTGTGAGCCTCATTTTGCATCTGCATCCTTCTGAGTGTATCCAGTAGTTTCTTTGCATGGGAATTTGGTGGATCCAGTTCCTCAGCGAGAGGTAGAAGCCTTTTTATTTTATTGTTGAGTGGGCTTTTTCTGTCTGCGATGATTGACTTGAATATAATGCTGCTATTCCTAATGTCAATCCTAGCTGACAGGGGAATTAGATTGGTTTCTGCTCTAAGTAAGCAGAGTCTTGTCCACATTGGAGAGCCACTGATGAGTCTCATGGCATTGGTTTGGACTACTTCTATTGATGCTTTTTGAGTGTCAGTCAATGCAGTGAGTGTGGGTGCTGCATAATCGATGTGGGATCGAATTGCTTGTAGATAAAACAGTCTTAGGAGGTTATTTGATACTCCTTGTTTTAGGGAGGTCATTCGTTTCATGGCTGATAGACGAATCTTTGTCTTCTCTCTGAGGTAGGTTACTTCATTAGCTGGTGATAGGGTTTTGCTAATGATTACCCCAAGGTACATGAATTGACTCACCCATTCAATGTCTTCGCCCCTCAGTGTGAAGTTCTGAGGGTTTTGCGAGTGTCTTATAGCCAATGCTTTTGTTTTGTTGGTGTTGATCTTTAGGCCAAGTTCATTGCATTTGGCTTGGATCATGTCAAGTGCTTTTTGAGTAGCATTTCTTGCATGAGCTTTATGTGGACATACTATGCATATATCGTCGGCATATATGAAAATTTCCACCCCATTTGGGAAGTTTAAAGTGGCTAAATTCTCCATTAGCAGATTGAAAAGGTAGGGGCTTAGTATGCCTCCTTGTGGTGTACCGTTTTCTAGGGGGATGAAATCAGTAGTTTTTCCTTGGAAAGTGACTCTGGCTTCTCGGTTCAGTGTGTAGTTCCGAGTCCAGGCCAGGAAGTGTTCTTTCACTCTTTTTTCAACAAGTGTGAAGAGTATAGCTGGTGAGCTGGCTAGCTCAAAGGCTTTCTCGAGATCGAGGAATATGACAAAGGCTTTTTTGTCATTAATTGTTGAGAGGACATCTGTAATGCATTCTTGAGTGCTTATGCCGCTTCTGTAGGCATATAGGCCATGATATAGTTGGCCTATTTTCCACTGCAGTCTGTTGAGTACCATTCTCTCGGCTACTTTCTCTGTGCAGCTTATCAAAGCTATTGGTTGGTAGGTGTCTGGCTCCTTGGGTTTTGGAATTGGTTTGGTGTCCTGCTGGTTCCATGTGGTTGGACGTAGTCTTTCCGTGTGTGTCCTGTTAATCAAATGCAAGTAGACCAATTTGGCGTGGTTTCCCATGTTCCTCAGCATGCTGTATGTGATGAGGTCGGCTCCAGGGGCAGTGTCCTTCCTGCCTTTTGCGAGGGCCGTGTTAAGTTCCTCCATGGTGTAGGGGTGATCAGTATTATCTACCATGTTGCAGGCGGCTTCAATAATGATGTTCCTGATTGGGAGCAGTGTTCTCTGCCCGTTTATAGTTTGCAGAGGTAGGTTGGTGCTTTTTGCTCTGTCCGCAAAGTTGTTAGCAATCCTCTTGGCTTTAGCTAATGGGTCTGGGTGTGTGACTCTGGATGTCTTATACTTCCCAGAGACTTTGTTAAACCAGCCCCATATCTTGGCTAGGGATGTGCTGAAGTTGACCTCGTTGCATCATGAGTACCATTTGTCTATTTTTACTTCCAGTGATACTTTCACAGAATGTTTGATGGTCTTTGCAAGTAAATTATGTAGTTCATCTGTTCTGTGT
>NC_090761.1:35471842-35501842 GCF_036898095.1 Palaemon carinicauda
TGAATAAAGACTTGTCTGAAGCCTTTGTCCGGCTGTGAACTAAAACCGGCTGCATTTGTGTGTGTGTATATATATATATATATATATATATATATATATATATATATATATATATATATATATATATATATATATATATATATAATATGCAGCCGATTCTAGTCCACTGCAGGACAATGACTTCAGACATATCTTTATTCATGTCTGGGGTTTGGCCAGTTTTCATCATCTCCCTGGCCAGTGCTGATTGGTGATATGAAATTTTTGTCTGCTCGCTCACAGCAAACCAACCTAGTGTGGGTGTCCCTGACTAGTTCAGCATTGCTGATCATGGTGGTACGCAAACCCTTTCACCACGTTAAAGGATTGCTTCGATTATGTCTGTGTAAAGTCAATGAAACATCGCGAGCCATTTCACGAGGTCATAGACACGATATTAAATACGTACGTTTGATTAGCTTTGGATACATATTGCTGGAAAGATGGTAGTCGCCGGATAGTCGAGGGGTAGAGTAACTACCTATCATTAAGGTATGACTGACATGCCATTTGATGGTTGTACCAAGTTGCCCACGAAATTTGACACTCAATATATCCATGAATAATGTTGGTTAGAGCTGAAGTTTTTATAATTTTTTTTCTTTTTAAACTGAGAACTGCAGATTTATGCTAATTATAATGATTAATCGAACTTAGTTAATTTATCAATACAGCGAACTGAACTCTCTATTACTTGTGTATTTAAATTATATATTACTGGTGTATTTTTTTCTTTTGATTACTTATTTATTCGGGTTATCTATTAAACATGGGATAAAATAGTTATTCCTGATGTGATTGAAATTAGTATATTAATATAATTGAAATTAATATAGATGGCATTAATTTTTTACGAGCGTAATCTACACTGTTTTGAATTTGCCGTAAAGAAAATCTGTAAAATTCCTGGAATAAATATTGCCAGACATTTATCGTTTTGAAAACGGATAAGGAGTGATATTACGATCACCAACCCGTAAAAGATGATAACAAAGTATGGTAAAAATTACACTCGGCCGTACTTTACCGAAATACGGTTGAGAAATATATTTTTACGTTTTTTTAAGTGTATTGATATAATTAGATAATTAAGCAGTGCTCTTATATTACTGTCATTAAGTAATTAAGTGCGAATAAATTGATTAAATCATAAATGGTGTAATTGTTATTAATTTATAGGTGCAATTCTTATTCATTAATATAGTTATTCATTTAGAGGAAGTTTTGAACATTTAGGCCTATTTGCGGGTTTAGTGTATCAATTCTTTGAAAATCTCGAAATCTCTGTATTACCATTTCATAGTCATTTTATATCCTTTATAAACACGTTGATTTTCTTTTGAGAAGCGACTGTTCGTTAACCAGCGTTTTCAAACAGGCAATTTTTGTTCTTACAACAATCTCGATTTGTTAACCAGGTAAATTTCGTGGTGTTAAAGAAGGGTGTTGGCAATATTTTCTAACGTGTAAATAGTTTTACCTCGAGTCATGGTTCAATCGCCCAGAATTAGTGGTTAAATCTCCCAGGATTCGTAACTAAATCTTCCAGAATTCATGGGTAAATACCCCAGAATTCGTAGTTAAATCCCCGGTTGATTTAAAGTTTCTTGGTATCCTGACATCGAAGGTCATTGACGCCGATATCATTTATTATGTATAAAATATAAAAGAATATTCAATTTAAAACCATAAGATTAAATATGTCATTATAAAAGTTAGTGTTCAGAAGACCTGCTTCTGAAATAAATTTAAAAAGGCCGCTCGCATAGTAAGACACATCATGTCCAAGGATCTTGACAAGGATGAATCTGCCATCCTCACCTCGAGCCGCAAACAGATATCTATATCTCGAAGTTGCTATAATTGAGGCATTCGGTCAACAAATGCCTCACTGTTAAAGGTACCAAACCGTCGTCACAATACTGTTGGTGATGGCCCTTTAGCAGAAACTCGTGTGTCAACCGAATGTGACCAATGCTGAGGCGACAAAGAGTAGTCTCCCACTTTCGGGGCATCATGTTATATATCCAAGGGGATATAACGTTCATTATTTCTCTCATCATATTTTGAACCAAACTATCCAAATGTTGTTTCCAACTATCATAAACCAACTTCTTAATGTTAGGTAAAAACTCAGTACGAAGAATGGGATAGCTTCTTGGTAGCAACTCAAATGCAGCATTCTTTGCCAGTAAATCTTCCTTCTCATTCCCAGACTCACCTACATGTGCGGGAACCCAACAAAATCGAGCTGTTATACCCCTCACTCCAATTATAAAAAACGGATTTTGAGCGAAGCGAAAAATCTATTTTTGGGTGAGATAGCCATGTCGTCCTGAAGGAAGGTTCCTTCAGTTGCTTCCTAAGGGTATATTTGACTACAGTGGATATTCCCAGAGAATTAAACTAAAGGTTATCACAGAATTCTAACTTCTGGCCCGAGTACCCTAAAGGTTTCCCTCTAAGATATCGTATATCAGCAGGGGACGCATGCATTAACACGCCACATAGCTATCTGCACCCGATATAGCGTTAACGCTTCGGTGGGGAGAGGTGGCGGGAAAACTGAGGAGCCACTCCAAAGTTACCCTCCTTCGTTACTGCTACGGTACTCGAGATGTAAACAAACGGCCGCCATTCTGTGTGACATCACGTCCGTCCTTATTCCGAAGTACAGCTTCTACCTATCTCCGCGATACAGTATGTCAGGGAGGGGCCTGGTAGGCTTAATTGGAACAGTCGGGCGGGTCCATCAGGATGACATGGCTATCTCACCCAAAAATAGATTTTTCGCTTCACTCAAAATCCGTTTTTTGGGCTCAAGCCATGTCGTCCTGATGGAAGTGTACCAGAGAATTAATGTATCGTGGGTTTTTCCCTAATCCCAGTGCGTACTTCTTCAAACGATATTCCTATGGTCTCTTGACCGTAGAGACCGTGACATCTTCGTTAGATGTCACTATCAGTGGTCCTATAATGACCTGGCTTCCTGCCTGCCTGGCTGGGAAGTCCTGTTGGACAAGAGGGATACCTCTAAGAAATCAGACGAAGATATACTCACCTGGTGGAGATCGTGTCGGTCTCGAAGACAGATCAGAAGGTTAATATTTGTGTAAGAACAATATTATGCCATTAGGCGAGTGTATAATATACAATAGGTATATTAGTCTCCACATGAACATAGGATAGGGGCAAATAAAACTATAACAGCAATATATTTCCAAATGAAAGATAAGACCGAAAAGAGACGCACATGGTAAAATAAAATAATGATTTTATTTGAAATTTGCAAGTAATTACAGAAAGTATTTACAATAGTATTGGATAGCGGACATAGAATTCCTGAAAAGACAGTGATGTGGAATCTGAAAAGGAAAGGTTTTGCCTTTAAACACAAGTTCCCGGGGGAACGCCAGTCTTTTAGAGTTAATTAACACTTCATGTACAAGAACATGCGGCACACGTGTAAAAATCTATGTCACTTCACCTTAATGAGGAACAGTCTATCAGTAACACTAAGTGTACTTTGAAATCACTATGTATCACGCTATGGTCAACACAGGCACCTGTTGAGTTAGCGTCCCGAAATAACTCGCTGTTCTATGCAGATCTAAGCAGCAGGTTTCATTACACTACCTGCAGCTACCACGAATCTTTTGATCTTGTGCCCCTGTTTCGCATAGTGCTTGAAGAACACACGCGATGATTTCCAGCCCGTAAGGCTCCGGAGGCTTTTAAAATCCATTCCTTGGAAGAAATTCAAGGAAGAGGCGACTTTCCTAGGATCATGACCTGCGGGTGTACTGTCAGGATCCGCTCTGCGAATAAAGTAGGTGATTTTTTGCTCTCGGTTGTTTCAGTGACAGGTCACTACCCGAGGTTTCTCCTTTGAAGAGTTAACCCCCACCAAAGTCTGAAGTTCTTCGAAGATAGACCTTAAGACTCTCCACTGGGCATAGAGAGACATCTTCCTTCAGAGGGCAGATTCTCCAAGGGCCCCATCTCTTGGTGGGTAGTTCGTTTTTAGCGAGAAACGTGGGGTCTGGGAAGAGGGTAAGTTCTCCTGTGTCGGCGAACTGTATCTGGCCCTCTTCTCTTGATAATTCCACTATTTCACTGACTCGGGCTCCTGAGGCGAGAGCAAAAAGGAAAATTACTTTTTGAGTCAAGTCTTTCAGAGGGCAGGATTCGTTGTCCAGGCTAGAGGCGAAATGGAGCACCTTATCCAGGGACCAGGTGATGGGTCTCGGTAGAGGTGCTGGACGGAGTCTAGCACATGCTTTTAGTAATTTATTGAAGATTTCGCTGGACAAATCAATCTGGAACGCGTATAATATTGGTCTAGTCAAGGCCGATTTGCAAGTGGAAATCGTATTGGCAGCTAGGCCTTGTCCATGAAGGTGAATGAAGGAGGACATGCAAAAATCTATGGTGATTTCCGTAGGGCTTTTTGCCTTGACGAGGGAGACCCACTTTTTCCAGGAAGATTTGTATTGCCTTCTGGTAGACTTAGTTTTGTATTCCTCAAGGAAGTCTAAACTATTCTTCGAGATCCCAAACCTTTTCTTTACAGCTAGGGAGAGAAAATCATGAGATGAAGGTCCTTGACTTTATTTGATGAAGCGAAGACAGTCGAACTCTGCACCTGTTGGGAGAGAACCGGGCCCGGCAGGGGGATCATCCTGGGCTGCAGCTCCAGGATCAGGGGAAACCAGTTGCTCCGAGGCCACTTGGGAGCCACTAGAGCTGCTGTCCCCTTGAAGGTTCTCAGTTTGGAGAGGACTTTCAGCAGAAGGTTGGGTGGAGGGAACAGTTAAATCTCTTCGCGAAGAGATCGATCTGAAGTTCCGGGACTTGGCGAGAGATGAAGGAGAATGATCTTACGTCTAGAGACCATTCCGACTATATGGGGCTTGTCCTTGATAAAGCGTCCGGCGTCACATTGCGGAATCCTTGTAGGTGAACTGCAGACAAGTGCCATTTCTTCCTGTCCGCCAGACGGAAGATGGGTAAATTAGTAGCACCTGATTTATGTGGGGCGATCTCGAGCCCTGACGATTGAGACATCTGACTACCACTGAGCTGTCCAGAGTCAGACGGATGTGGATCGAGGGACACGTGGATAGTTTCTTCAGGGTGAGAAGAACCGCCATGGCCTCCAAGATGTTGATGTGAAACGTCTTAAACAAGGGAGACCATGTTCCTTGAACCTGTCGCTGGTGGGAGTGACCTCCCCAACCCTCCAGGGAGGCGTCCGTGTGGATGTTGATCGATGGAGGTGGATGTTGAAGAGGGATGGATCTTTTCAAGGTCCTTGCTTCCGACCACGGCTTTAGAAGTGAGCGAAGTCTGTTTGGAAGGGGTCTCGAGGTCTCTTCGAGTGATGGATGCGTTTCGTCTCCAGACTCCCGCGGCATCCTTTAGCTGTGCGCGTAGCACTGGGTTTGTCACTGAGGCGAACTGTAGGGAGCTGAGTACTTGCTCCTGTTGTCATCTTGAAATCCTTCCTTTTCTTCAGCGGGATGGAAAGGCGGTGTGACTGAAGGTCCCAATGGATTCCCAACCATTGGAACTTCTGAGCTGGAGTGAGGCGAGACTTCTCGGTGTTTATCTTGAAACCCAGATGTTCCAGGAACTGGGTGACTTTGCTGCAGGCTATCAAACAATCTTCTGGCGATGTCGACCAGACTAGCCAGTCGTCTAGGTAGGCCATCACTTGGACGCCTTGAAGGCGTAGCTGTTGGACGATTGTGTCTGCTAGCTTGGTGAAGATTCTTGGAGCCACGTTGAGCCCGAAGGGCATGGCTCTGAAGGCGTACCTTTTTCTTTGGAGCCGAAATCCTAGGTAGGAGGAAGCGTGGTGGTTCATTGGAATGTGCCAGTAGGCATCCGCCAGGTCTATTGAGACCGTGTAGGCCTTGTGAGGCAGTAGGGCTCTTATTTGTTGAAGGGTCAGCATCTTGAATTTGTTGTTCACAATGAACTTGTTGAGGGGGGACAAGTCGAAAATGACTCTGAGTTTGTCTGAGTCTTTCTTGGGAACAACAGTCTTCCCTGGAACCTGGTTGACTTTACCCTCTTGATCACCTTCTTGTTCAAGAGTTCTAGGACATATTCTTCCAAGAGGGGGGATGACGGCTGGAAGAATTGATGGAAGGTTGGAGGTGGTTGATTCCAGGTCCAACCCAGTCCCTTCTTGATGATGCTGTGCACCCAAGGATCGAAGGTCCAACGATCCTGAAATTGGCGGAGTCTTCCTCCCACCGGAAGCACTTCATTGCTTCTGGTGTCCCGAGGGTTTGCCACCTCGGCCGCTAGCTCCCCTTCCTCCTCTGCCCCTGGAGGGGCGGCGAGAGGAGTCTCTGGCGGAGCCTCTACCTCTGGGACGAAAGGTAGTGGAGCGTGGTTCGTAGGCAGGGGTGAAGACCGGTGACTGCGACACCACCGGTTGGGGGACCAGATGAAAGGTCTGTTGTGGTTGCGCGACCACTTGGGGAGTAGCGGGAGCCGGAAACTGGCGTTTTGGCTGACGTTTCTGGGGTCTAGGCTTTGAGGATTTTCTCTTAGGCTGAGGGCCTTCTTCCTGAGAGGACTTCCTCTTTCGGGACATGCCCCACTTGTGGAGAAGGTTCCGGTTCTCCGTGGCAGCTTTGTCCACTATCTCTTTTACCAAAGCTGACGGGAAGAGATGTTTGCCCCAGATGTTGGAGGAGATCCGTTTCCGGGGTTCGTGCCTTACTGCCGCGTTGGCAAACACGAACTATCTGCAGGCTCTTCGAGCCTTGATGAAGCTAAACAGGTCCTTCGTAACTGTTGCCAGGTGGGACTTTGCAAGGACCATATAAAAGTCTGGGACCCTAGTGTCCCCGGCCATGACTTCGAGTTGGATCTGATGTGACAGGGAAATGGCTAGCCTCTCCTTGGTGTCTTGTTCCCGACGAAGGAGGTGGTCGTTCAGTCTCGGGAGGTCTTCGTTGAACTGGCGACCAGCCACATCAGGTGCCAGTTTCCCGACCGTGAAGGTAAACTGGATATCTTTCCAGAATCTATCGTCGGGGGGAAGGGCGAGTGAGAGAGGCCTACACTCCTTCAGTGTAGGGCAGGGCTTTCCTTCCTCCACCGCCTTCATGATCGCTTGGAATGACTTTTCCACGAAGGGGAAGGTTGTAGTAGCGGGAGCAAGAAAGGACGGGTGCTTCTTGCTCAGTGCTGGCATCTTTGAGTTGGTAAAACCCCGACTCTTAAGAGAATGAGCCAGCATGGCTTGAGCTTTGGCGAGATCGAACATGATCACTTCCTTGGGTTCAGTCTCCTCCTTTGAGGCCGGTTCGGACCTGAGTCGGACGTAACAGTCCGGGTAAGCCTCAAAGTTTGGGAAGAATTCCACTTCTTCCAGGAGGACGGATCCGATCTTATCATTGATAAAGATCTTGCCAGTTGTAATTGGCATATGCTCGGCGTACCTCCAGGGGTTAAGCTCCGAGCAGTGAGGGAGGTCCTTGACCGAGATCATCTTCGGTTGCTTGAAACCTATGACAGTAGACCTGAACTGCTCCTGAGTCTCTCGAAGTTTCTTGTCCATTAGAGGCTCCAGCATCCGGAAGACCTCTTCGGTGGCGGGTGGCAAGGGTTCCGAGGTGGCGGAAGTAGAGGGGACAGGTTCCTCGGTCACTATAGGGGTTACCGGGGGTGCTGGGGCGACCTCGCTCTCCGAATCAGGGTATTCCACCTGATCATCATCTTCATCTAGACCCTCGCCCATGAGAGTCCTTTCGGTGTCATCAGACACTTCCGACATATGCTCCACCTCGTCTATATGACACTTTCGAAGTGTGTGCGTAATGTCGGGTTCAACCACCAGTTGGACGGTGAGAATCTGGTCCTGGGGAACCACAGAATCATGAGATGCTTTAGGGAAAAGCATGGCCCTCATCCGCTCACTTGGAAGATAAGGTCCGGCGGCGTTCTTCTGGAAACCTCGCACCCATTTGCGCAGTTTCTCTCGAGCAATGTCCCTTACCTCCGTGGATGGAGGGTTGTCGAACGCCTCGTCAAGGAGGCCTTTGCAGATTGAACAGGTCTGCGGATCCCAGTACTTGAGGTCACCTTTCTTGGCGACACGGGGCGTGGGTCTGGCACGCCGTATGCCCGTAGAAGTCCGGGCGGCGAACTGCACAGAAGGAGCTCTCACACTTCACATACTCCTCCTGTAAAAGAAAGAGGCTATGAGTACATGGAAGACATAGATATGGCTTACATTACTCTTAATTTAAGAATAACTCAACTCTGTAAGATTAGCTTATTATCATAGGCTCAGGATAGGTGAGCTAGAAAGCAAGTAGGAAGACATACTTATGAATCCCGTCCAGCCGGTTGCCGTGACCTTTACTGTAGTCAATTCCTTAGGACCTGAAGGTTCTAGAGGAGGGAAAATCCTTATGGATGAGCCAAGCTTAGGCCTCCTTTTTAAGGAATTGTCCAAAGAGTGGAAAGGGTCTGAGGTCATTCAGAACCTAGGGAGGGAGAGGGGGAAAATAGGATAAAACCCCCTCAATAGTTAGGTAGGTCCCGGCAAGAGACTGCACTGAGAAGCACAGAGTATGCTGGAAATGTTGTACTGTGCAACCGTACGGCATACCCACTATTTCAGTAGGTATAAGATACCAAGGGGGAAGTGGCCAGGCTATCCGGCTGCATCAGATCGACTGCCGGCAGCCGTGGAAGAGGAGCCACTATAAATTTTTAAAACTAAAGGGTTATTGGAATTAAAAACTTCTAAAAGCTTTAGGACACTACTTACATTACTGAAAATGGTAAAATTTTTGTCTTTCAATGATATTTTCTCAACAGTGGTTAGTATGCCATATAGTTCGGCAGTAAATATAAAGGATACTAAAGGAAGCGTACCTCCACAATTAAAAACGGATTTTGAGCGAAGCGAAAAATCTATTTTTGGGTGAGATAGCCATGGCATCCTGATAGAAGGTTCCTGTTTGGTAGCTTCCTTGGGTATAAGACTACTAAGATATTCCCAGAGAATTTAACCACAGGTTATCACAGAATTCTAACTTCTGGAGCGAGTATCTCAAAGGTTTCCCTTTAAGACATCGTAATACAACAGGGGACACGCATGTCTGAACGTGCCACATAGCTATCTTCACCCCGAACAGAGTTAATGCTTCGGTGTGTAAGGGCTGAGAATAGCTGGGAGCCGTTCCACAGCTAATCTCACTCGTGGCTACTACTGATACTCGAGACGTAAACAAACGGACGCCATTGCTCTGATGACGTCACGCCCGTCTTCATCCTGAAGCCAGTTGCTGCCCATCACCATGATACAATTGTGTAGGGTGGGAACAAAACTGGACGAAGTAGTAGGGAGGGTCCATCAGGACGCCATGGCTATCTCACCCAAAAATAGATTTTTCGCTTCGCTCAAAATCCGTTTTTTGGGCTCAAGCCATGGCGTCCTGATGGAAGAGTACCAGAGAATCAATGTATCGTGGTAGATTTTCCCCCAGTGTTAAGTGCCTAGGCATTGACAAAACAGCAAAGTAATCTTAGGTAAAGAACCATAGGAACGAAGTATCCTGCCCCCCATTGGTAGGAAGTTCCCATGGGCTATGCCGACGTCAAAGTGGTATTGAAGGGCTATTCATCCTGACAGAAGAACTTGAAGAACTTAGAGATGAAGCAGAATGTTTGATATTTGTATAGGAACATTCTGAATTAGACCAGTGGTGGTTGGGCACTGTGTATAGAGTTCATCTCTTGGTTATCAGAAGTAAGTATTCGTGTAGGAACTTTACTGAGACAGGGTGAATATAATTTAGGATTAGACATCTTAAATTCTTCATGACCATAAGAAAGGAGGAATAAATAAAACTATGACAGTATGTATTTCATAGTAGGTAGGAGCTGAAAGAGACGCATAAGTAATAAAATAGAAATTTTATTTCACAATGCAGAAATTAAATAATTTACAGCAAAAGTAAAGTTCATTTACAGTAATAATAATGTACATAGAAATAAAGGCTTGCTCTTGAATCTGAAAAGGAATTTCAGGATTAGTAGGTACTCGTTCTCGAGGAACGCAAGTCTTTAAACAACACATCATGCTCAAGGCATGCGGCACTTGTGTGACACTATGACATTTCACCTGGGATAAGAACAGTTTTAAAAGCACTAAGTGTTTTTAGACATCACTATGAATCGCTCGAGGGTCAACATAGGCACCCGAAGAGTTAGAGTCCCAAGTAACTCACTGTTCTACGCAGAGTTAGGTGCAGGTTTCATAACACTACCTGCGGCTACCACAAAATGTTTGACTTCGTGCACTTGTTTCGCATAATGTTTAAAGAAAACTCGCGAGGACTTCCAGCCCGTAAAGTTTTTAAGGCTTTCAAAGTCCATGCTCTGAAAGAAGTTCAGAGAAGATGCCACTTTTCTAGGATCATGACCAGCGGGTGTACTGTTCGGATCCGCTCTGCGAATGAAGTAGGTGATTTTCGCTCTTAATTGTTTCAGTGACAGGTCGCTGCCCGATGTTTCTCCTTTGAAGAGTTGGCCTCCACCAAAGTTCGAAGTTCTGCGAAGATAGACCTTGAGACTCTCTACTGGACATAGAGAGACATCCTCCTTCAGGGGGCATATTCTCCAAGGGCCCCATCTTTTGGTGGGTAATTCGTTTTTAGCGAGAAACGTCGGATCAGGGGAGAGGGTCACTTCTCCTGAATCGGCAAACAGGATGTGTCCCTCTTCTCTTGATAATGCCACTATTTCGCTGACTCGAGCTCCCGAAGCGAGAGCAAATAAAAATATAACTTTCTGAGTCAGATCCTTGAGGGGGCATGAATCGTTGTCCAAGTTGGAGGCGAAATGGAGTACCTTGTCTAGTGACCAGGAGATCGGTTTCGGAGGGGGTGCTGGGCGTAGGCGAGCACATGCTTTTGGTAATTTGTTAAAGATGTCGTTGGACAGATCAATTTGGAAAGCATATAGAATTGGTCTAGTCAAGGTCGATTTGCAGGTTGAAATCGTATTGGCTGCTAATCCTTGTCCATGAAGGTGAATGAAGAAGGACATACAGAAATCAATGGTGATTTCTTTAGGATTTTTTGCCTTAACAAAGGAGACCCATTTCCTCCAGGATGATTCATATTGCCGTCTCGTGGATTCGGTCTTGTATTCCTCTAGGAAGTCTAGACTTTTCTTCGAGATCCCAAACCTCTTCTTTGCGGCAAGGGAGAGAAAATCATGAGATGAAGGTCCTTGATTTTCGATGATGAAGCGAAGACAGTCGACTTCTGTACTTGTTGAGAGAGAACTGGGCCCGGGAGAGGGATCAGCTTGGGCTGCAGCTCCAGGACCAGGGGGTACCAGTTGCTCCGGGGCCACTTGGGAGCCACTAGGGCCGCTGTCCCTTTGAAGGTTCTCAGTTTGGAGAGGACTTTCAACAGAAGGTTGGTGGGAGGGAACAGGTATATCTTGGACCATCTGTTCCAGTCCAGTGACATGGCGTCCACCGCTTCTGCTTTGGGGTCCTCGTACGGGGCTACGTACAGAGGAAGTTGATTGTTGTCGCTCGTTGCAAAGAGATCTATCTGAAGTTCTGGGACTTGATGAGAGATGAAGGAGAACGATCTTGCGTCTAGAGACCATTCCGACTCTATCGGGTTTGTCCGAGATAGAGCATCCGCTGTCACATTGCGGAATCCTTGTAGGTGAACTGCAGACAGGTGCCACTTCTTCTTCTCCGCCAGACGGAAGATTGGGAGAAGCACCTGATTTATCTGGGGCGATCTTGAGCCTTGGCGATTGAGACAACGAACTACCACCGAGTTGTCTAGGGTTAGACGGATGTGGATCGAGGGCGGCGGGGATAACTTCTTCAGAGTTAGAAGGACCGCCATGGCCTCCAAGATGTTTATGTGGAACGTCTTGAATAGTGGAGACCAGGTCCCTTGAGCCTGTTTCAGGTGGGAGTGACCTCCCCAGCCTTCCAGTGAGGCATCCGTGTGGATGTTGAGTGATGGAGGAGGGTGTTGGAGAGGAATGGACCTTTTCAGGGCCTTTGCTTCCGACCACGGCTTTAGGAGGCGTCGAAGTCTGTTTGGAAGCCGTCTCTTGAGGTCTCTTCGAGCGATGGATGCCGAGCGTCTCCAGACTCCCGCGGCATCCTTTAGCTGTGCACGAAGCACTGGGTTTGTCACTGAGGCGAATTGTAGAGAGCCTAGAACTCGTTCCTGCTGTCGTCTTGAAATGCGTTTGGATTTCAGTAGTCGCTTGACAGACCCTGCTATTTCCTTCCTTTTCTTCTGGGGGATGGAAAGGCGGTGTGACTGAAGATTCCAGTGGATTCCCAACCACTGAAACTTCTGAGCTGGAGAGAGGCGAGATTTCTTCTCGTTGATCTTGAATCCCAGGTGTTCTAGGTACTGGGTAACTTCGTTGCAAGACTTTGCACACTCTTCGGGCGATGGAGCCCAGACTAGCCAGTCGTCGAGGTAGGCCATCACCTGGACGTTTCTTAGGCGGAGCTGTTGTACTATGGCATCCGCCAGTTTTGTGAAGATCCGAGGGGCCACATTGAGGCCGAATGGCATGGCCCGGAAGGCGTAGCTTTTCCTTTGGAGTCGAAATCCTAGGTAGGAGGAAGCGTGATGGTTCATTGGAATGTGCCAATAGGCATCCGCCAGGTCTATAGAGACCGTGTAGGAACCTTGAGGCAGAAGGGTCCTTATTTGTTGAAGCGTCAGCATCTTGAATTTGTTGTTCTCTATGAACTTGTTGAGGGGGGATAAGTCCAGAATGACTCTGAGTTTGTCTGAGTCCTTCTTGGGAACGCAAAACAGTCTCCCTTGGAACCTGGTGGACTTTACCTTCCTTATCACCTTCTTGTTCAAGAGGTCTAGAACATATTCTTCCAGAAGGGGGGTCGATTGCTGGAAGAACCGCTGGAAGATTGGGGGTGGTTGCGTCCAACTCCAGCCTAGACCGTTCTTGATGATGCTGTGTGCCCAGGGATCGAAGGTCCAACGATCCTGGAATTGGCGGAGTCTTCCTCCCACCGGAAGCACTTCATTGCTTCTGGTGTCCCGAGGACTTGTTGCCTCGGCCGCTAGCTCCCTTTCCTCCTCTACCTCTGGAGGGACGACGAGATGCGTCTCTGCTTGCACCCCTGAACGAGCCTCTACCTTTGGCATGAAAGGTAGTGGATGGTTGCTCAAAGGCAGGGGTGAAGACCGGTGACTGTGACAACACCGGTTGGGGGACCAATTGAAAGGTCTGTTGTGGTTGGGCAACCACTTGGGAGGTAGCGGGTCCCGGAAACTGACGTCGTTGCTGACGTTGCTGGGGTTTTGGCTTTTGAGGTTTCCTCTTAGGCTGAGGTCCATCGTCCTGAGAGGGTTTCCTTTTTCTGGACATGCCCCACTTGTGGAGAAGGTTCCTATTCTCCGTGGCGGCTCTGTCAGTTATTTCCTTGACAAGGTCAGAAGGAAACAGGTGCTTTCCCCAGATGTTGGAGGAAATCAGCCTCCGGGGTTCGTGTTTCACGGTGGCACCGGCAAACACGAATTCACGACAGGCTCTGCGAGCCTTTATGAAGTGGTACAAGTCCTTCATTACTGTCAGTAAGTGGGATTTGGCTAGTACCATGTAGTGATCTGGTACTCTTGTGTCACAGGCCATCACTTCCAGTTGGACTTGATGAGAAAGAGATGCCGCAAGCCTCTCCTTCGTGTCTTGTTCCCGGCGAAGGAGGTGATCGTTGAGCTTAGGGAGGTCTTCATTAAACTGACGTCCGGCGACGTCAGGATCGAGCCTTCCCACGACGAAAGTATGCTGAACATCTTTCCAGTGTCGAGCGTCAGGGGGGGTCACGATGGAGAAGGGTCTGCACTCCTCCAGTGCAGGGCAGGGTTTCCCTTCTTCCGCCGCTTTAAGGCATGCGGCTAAGGCCTTTTCCAAGAAAGGAAGAACCGCAGTGTCAGGTGCAACGTACGTAGGATGCTTCTTGCTCAAAGCCGGAAGCTTAGAGCAGGTAAAGCCCCTACTCTTAAATGCGGAGGCTAGCATAGCCTGGGCCTTTGCGAGATCGAACACTATCTCTTCTTTAGGTTCGGTCTCTTCCTTCGAGGCAGGTTCGGAACGAAGCCGGACGTAACAGTCCGGGTAGGCCTCGAAGCTTGGGAAGAACTCCACATCTTCCAACGGGACCGTGCCGATCTTGTCACTAACAAAGATCCTGCCGGTCGCAATAACCATATGCTCTGCATACCTCCACGGGTTGGCATGAGAGCAAGCTGGGAGATCCTTGACCGAAATCTTCTTCGGTTCTCTGGATCCAATCATCGACCTGATGGACTCCTGGTTCTCCTTCAGCCTGTCGTCCATGACGGCTCTAATCAGCCGGATCAGTTCTTGGGTAGAAGAGGAAGGATCCGGAGTCGAGGAGGTAGACGGAATGGACATTTCCGTCGGTGTAGGAGTAGGAGGAGGGATGGACGAGGGAGCAGCTTCAAGCTCCGACTCGGTGTATTCCACCTTGTCTTCGTCCTCTTCGGCTCCTTGAGCCATAAGCGTCTTCTCCGTGTCTTCCGAGACGTCTGAGATCTGTTCATCATCCTCGGAATCTAAACGACACTCGTGCATGGACTGAGCCATGACCACATCAGGTTCCACCGTAATTTGGACAGTGGGGATTGCTTCTTTTGGTACCACTGAGTCAGGGGAGGCCTTAGGGAACAACAGGGACCTCAGTTCTTCGGTGGCCAGGTACGGTCCAGTAGCATTTTTCTGAAAGCCACGCACCCACTTGCGCAGCTTTTCACGAGAAATGTCTCTAACCTCCGCTGAGGGAGGGTTATGGAAGGCCTCAACTAGGTGGGCCTGGCAGACCGTACAATCCAGTGGATTCCAGAACTTCAAATCCCCTTTCTTGTCTGCACAAGGGGCGTGAGTCCTGCAAGCCGTATGCCCGTAAAACTGCGGGCGTTTCACAGCGCAGAAGGCGAAGTCACACTTCATCTGCTCCTCCTGTGGAAGAAAGAGAAAATGAGTATGGGGGAGTCATAAGAATGGCTCTTAAACTAAGTTAATATTAATCATTAATTTTAACTTAAAGAAGGTGTGATGCATAGAGAATGAAAACAGTAAAGGAGAACATGCTCCATGCATCTCGCCCGGCTGGTTACCATAAGCTTGGTCCTCGGATAATCCAAATGACCGAGATCATTGGATATAGTTTCCTAGAATTCCCAGTATTTTGGAACTCCATGGAAAACCAAGGACAAGATTGGGATCGAATTCATTCGGTTCCCAGTTAAGAGCCAGAAGGCCTCATTAAAGGGTAACTGCTTCTGGCAACCAGCCGTGCTAAGATGCACATAGCATGCTGGAATTAGAAGAATGCAAAGAGACAGCATGATCACTAACAGAGCAGTACTAGGTACTGATCTTAATAGCAGAAGCAGCTTATCTGTTTGCCATATAGGGCTATCCTAGTCTTATGATAGCTACAGAAAGGGGGTGCAAGTATTCTTGACGCCTCCGAGGCATCCGGCAAGCCGCCGGCATGCCGGAGCTCGC
This sequence comes from Palaemon carinicauda, assembly GCF_036898095.1. NCBI lineage: Eukaryota > Metazoa > Arthropoda > Malacostraca > Decapoda > Palaemonidae > Palaemon > Palaemon carinicauda. Next base: position 35,487,473 of record NC_090761.1, read on the forward strand.
TCCAGCATAGATTCTGGCATTAGAACAGACAATTTTCAAAAGTCAGTTAGATACCAGGATGGCGGCCGCCGGCACAACGGTGGCACGCCGGCAGGAAGCGGCGGCTCCGGCAGTCGGAGGATGCCAGGTTGGTGACTGGGATAAGGATGGTAAAGGTAGTATCGGGTTGCCGGCAGTATATGCCGGCACTCCGGTGATCGACCGGCAAGCGGACGATTAGATAGGAGTAGGAGAGCCGCCGGTAGTAGCCGGCGGCAGCCGGCAGTCCCTCGGAACACGGGGGGCTGGCGGCAAGGGTAGGGAAGTCACCAAGAAGGAGGCAGGTATTGCCGACAGTAGAGGCGGCAAGAGACCGGCACCCGGATAGATAGAGAGACAGGGGGAGGGGGGAAAGGGATGCAGGAAGTACCGTCAGGGTTCCAGACATCCCTCCCCCTCCCTGAGGGGGTGTACCCATGATAGAGGCAGGCTCTAACATCCATGAGCAGGGGTCACTAGGGACCGGGAGCTAGGTAGCCCAAGGGAGGGCTAGGGAACACCCAAGAGGGGGGGGGGGGAGACTCCCATATGCAGAACTATACTAGTAACTAACCTTATAGGACACTATGAAGGTATATGTACCAGAGTGGACTGCACAAGGAAGCTCGGGTAGCCCTACTCATCCACCCTAAGGAGGAGTTGTAGGACAGGGGACAGATGAGTATAAACTAACCTAAGCATAGGCTAGGCTATACAAGAGATAGGTGGGGAGGGAGAAGAGAGAAGTCTTCCCAGGAAGGGTTTCTGTACCAGAGCGGCCACTAAGGGAAGGGAGGACACTCCCTAACCTAAGATCAGGCTGATCGGCTAAAACGATGCAAGAGTACAGTTTCAGCATGGAACAGAGAAACCTTCCTAACCCGACCTAGAACAGGGCTAAAAGTCCTGAACTAGGCAAGGAAGAAGACATATCGCTATCGCAGGAAAGTCATAGACTATCCTAGCCATAGAGGTAGGCTAGCCTAACCTCACTCTCAGACGCAATCCTAAAGGGGGTTCATTCCTTTAGGGAGGACCGAGAGGCGATATATACTCTATTAGACAATTAATCCCTTTACTCAGAAAAGGGATCAAGGCTAAATAGAGGGAATGCCAAGGCAGGGGATGAAGGAAGCATATAGGGGTCCTAATATTAGGTTAGGCTAGAAAGAATCACTGACTAGCCTATCCCCTATATGATCCCTGAAGGCGAAAACATTTGCATCACTGTCAAAAGTATTGTAAAATAATAATGCCACTATCTTCATAACTTAGTCTAGGATCACTAATAAATCATGCATGAACACTTGTATGTAGGCTCCTGGCCTGGGGGCTATAGTAGCCGACTGGTATGAGGTCAATCGATGACCGATAAAAAGCGTCTAAACACGATATAAAAGTTCCTAGCTATGAAGACTAAATAAACTAATGTATTCGATTAGTATATAATGCCGGAAGTGTTGTTGTGGCTAACTAAATAAGACATGCATAACAACAACGACGCCATAAAATGGCGGGTCCGGTAGAGGCACAGCTCTGCCACAAAACATCAATTATTTCGCAAAATAATATTTACTTTACGGCCAGAGCTTAATTAAACAATACTGGAACCTTGTACTCAACTTTCCAGAAGAAGGCGAGGCTGAAGGTAACGACATAGCGAAGATGCAAAGCGATAAAGATAACACAGGGAAAATCCGTCTAAGTAGGGCAGCTACTAAACAAAGGATGAAGACGGGCGTGACGTCATCAGAGCAATGGCGTCCGTTTGTTTACGTCTCGAGTATCAGTAGTAGCCACGAGTGAGATTAGCTGTGGAACGGCTCCCAGCTATTCTCAGCCCTTACACACCGAAGCATTAACTCTGTTCGGGGTGAAGATAGCTATGTGGCACGTTCAGACATGCGTGTCCCCTGTTGTATTACGATGTCTTAAAGGGAAACCTTTGAGATACTCGCTCCAGAAGTTAGAATTCTGTGATAACCTGTGGTTAAATTCTCTGGGAATATCTTAGTAGTCTTATACCCAAGGAAGCTACCAAACAGGAACCTTCTATCAGGACGCCATGGCTTGAGCCCAAAAAGCACTACTATATACTCCAAAATCCAACGCCAGCATCGGATTTGGGGTCATCAGAATATACAAAAGTCGAATCTCTTTCTTCAACATGTTCCATAAAAGCAACCTGGCTTTTAAGTCTGTTATGTTCTTTTATATACCAATAAAATGTTTGCAAAAAGATATATCCAGTAATTTCCATGAAAGGGTTGATGATATCCCTGAGAATTCGTGGTTAAATCTTTGCAGATTCTAGGTTAAATCCCCTAGGATTTGTACACAATTCATGGTTAACCCTGGATAGGTACGGTGGGTCGTACGCGACCCCGAGCGTCAAAAAAAAAGAGGTTTTTCTCACGTGACTCACCCCCGTGACTGAATTTGTGGGTGATCGACCTGCAGGAGGTGTCTCCCCTACACGCTCTAGTAGTGTCCAGATGTGCATTGCTGTAGCTGTACTCCTTCCCCGATTTCTGAGACGCGTCGGGGTCGAGCTCGACCGAGTTTACCCTTCTAAGGTAATTTGCATAATTATCAAAGTTATTACGTATTATGAAATTGTCGTAGAATGGTGCAACTTGTATAGGTTATCAGTTGTGGAAAGTCTTGGTGGATTGTTTGGCTACCATGTGCATGATTTTTTTTTTTAGTTAAAATGTCGTTCATCACCACGAGGACCATTTTACCGCGAGTGCCCCTTTTTCATTTTTTTTCATTTTTTTGACAAGTCATTTTTCCATAAGATATTGCCAAATAGTGTCGTAAAACTTTTGCTTGTTTAGTGTTGGAAAGTGTGTCTAGATGATCTGGCTACCCATGCGTGATTTTGTTTTTGTCAGATACGACGTAGTTATTGGTATATTGGGTATTTAACTGCGGTTGCCAATTTCTGTTTTTTTCAATATTTGTAAATATTTTTACGTAGTAAGGAATTGCCGTATATTATTGATTTTTTTTTCATGTTTATGTGTTAGAAAGTGTGCCTTGATGGTTGGGCTAACACGTGCATGTCTTTTTTTTCATCTGAGATGCCGTATATTAGAATGTTGGGCATTTTTCCGCGAGTGCCCCTTTTTATTTGTTTTGCATTTTTTTGCTTAGTCATGTTACCGTAAGGAATTGGCAAGTAGTGTCGCAAAACTTATATTTTTATAGTGTTGGAAAGTGTTTCTAGATGATCTGGCTACCCATGCCTATTTTTTTTTTAGCCAGATATGGCGTATATATAAGTATGTGTTCGATTTTCCTGTGATTGCCATTTTTTTCGTTTTTTACCATTTCTTTCAAAATTACTACGTACTAAGGAACTATCACAGAGTAATGATTCATTTAGATGTTTATTTTTCGGAAAATGTGCCTTGATGGTTTGCCTAGCACGTAGCTGAAATTTTTTTTTTTTCTGAAATGCCGTATATTAGAATGGCCATTTTTCCGCGAGTTCCCCTTTTTATTTGTTTTGCATTTTTTTGCTTAGTCATGTTACCGTAAGGAATTGGCAAGTAGTGTCGCAAAACTTATAATTTTATAGTGTTGGAAAGTGTTTCTAGATGATCTGGCTACACATGCCTATCTTTTTTTTTAGCCAGATATGGCGTATATATAGGTATGTGTTCGATTTTCCGGTGATTGCCATTTTTTCGTTTTTTCCCATTTCTTTCAAAATTACTACGTACTAAGGAACTATCACAGAGTAATGATTCCTCTAGATGTTTATTTGTCGGAAAATTTTGTTTACTTCTTTTTTGATTGAATATCATCAATTTTTTTTAGCTAAAATATTATATTGTTTCACATTTTTTTTTTTTTTCGATTTTATTTCCCTTCAAAAAATTTTTTTTGGGTCAGAATTTTAATTTTATAGCCGTAAAATAATCGACAATTATCCAGCAACCCACCATACAATTTTTATGCATATCCAATAATAATTAGATTAGTAAATAACACCTTGAAATTGACATACCCTTCCTACATTTCAAGTGGCAGATTAGGGAGTCTGAGTCAGTGTGGTTGGCGGCCATTTTGTGGACATATCCGAAGCGTAAGTTGCCCTATCTATATATATTCTTGTTCCCTATAGAATTTGTGATATTTTGGTATATTTTTACCTGCATAAATATAATATTATATATTAAATATATGTATTTTTTTACGAAATTTCTAAGTACTCAAAAAATTACCTTTAGATATGGCCCCTGATATAAATGTAATTTACAAAATAATGAAGATTTTTTTACATATTTCTATTTTAGGATAACATATTTTATTCCCTAAAAAAATTAGCCACTTCCTATTTCATTTGGGTACCCAAAAAAATTCATGAAATTTGGACAAATTTTTTTGGCCAAAAAAAGTTCCCCTTTTTTTTTCATTTCAGATCTTCACCTCCATGGGTCTGACTTCATCCAAAATACATCAAGATGTGTCCTAAACATTCAAGAATCAATTCCTAAAAGGATTTGTGTATATATGTATAAACTTTTTTTTTATGAATTTTTAAGTCAGGTCTGGTTTTTTTTCTACTTAATTTTTTAAAATATTTATAATAAATAGTTTTTCTGCAGATGAGTAGTATTTATCTTTACAGTTGTTTTAAGCATTCATTGAAGTTTTTTTTGGCAAAAGAAAAAAAGAGGTTACTGCAAAAACTGATTTTTCAAGAATTTTTTTTGGCGTCGGGGTCGTTCGCGTCCGAGTATACCCTTAAAGGGGTGTCCGAGGAGCGTACCTATCCAGGGTTAAATCTCCCATAATTCGTGGGTAAATCCTCAAAAAATTCGTGGTTAAATCACCCAGAATTCGTGATTAAATCCCCACAGGATTCGTGGCTAAATTCCCATATGATTCTGGGTTAAATCTCCTAGAATTATTGGTAAATAATTCGTGGTTAAATTTCCACAGGATTTGTGGTAAAATCCCCCCTAGGATTTGTGGTAAAATCCCCCTAAAATTTGTGGTAAAATCCCCCTAGGATTTGTGGTAAAATTCCCCTAGGATTTGTGGTAAAATTCCCCTAGGATTTGTGGTAAAATCTCCCTTGGATTTGTGGTAAAATCCCCCTAGGATTTGTGGTTAAATCCCCCTAGGATTCATTTTAAATCTCCCATTATACATGGTTAAAATCCCCATTATTCGTGGTTGAAACTCCAGAATTCGTAGTTAAATCCCCCAGAATTTGTGGTTAAATCCCAACGAGGATTCGTAGTTAAATTCCCAGAATTTGTGGTTAAATCATCCAGAATTCATGGTTAAATCGCCTCAGAATTCATGGTTAAATTGACTCAGAATATGTTGTTAAATCCCGAAGGACTCGTTATTAAATCTCTCAAGGATTCTGTGCTAAATCTCCAGAGTTTGAGGTTAAAAAACTCTGAATTCGTGGTTAAATCTCCCAGAATGCGTGGTTAAATCGCCCTGAAATTCATGATAAATAACCAAGGACTCGTGATTAAATCGCCCACGATATTCGGGGTAAAATCCTAAAGATTCGGACTTAAATCTCAAAAGGATTCTGGGATAAATACCAATAGAATTCATGGTTAAATCCCCCAGAATTCATGGTTAAATCCCCAAGAATTTGTGGTTAAATCCCCAAGAATTTGTGGTTAAATACCCAAGGACTCGTGGTTAAATCCTCCAAGAATTTGGGGTTAAATCCTAATTGTGCTTACATTTCATTCTGTCCAAATGCATTTATGTACAAGTGTTTTATTCAGACCTGAAACTCTCAAGGATTCAGGGTTAAATCCTAATTATTAGGACTTGGAACTCCTAAGGTTTAGGGGTTAAAACCACCCACAGGATTTGTGGTTAAATCCCCTAAGACTCGTGGTTAAATCCATCCTAGGATTCAGGGTTTAAATTCCCCCAGGATATGTGGTTAAATTCCACCCCCCCCCCCAAGGATTCACAGGATTCGGGGTTATCTGGAGTAGGTGGTGTAACAGCCTTAAGCAATTAGCGAACAGTTCTAAGAGAGAGAGAGAGAGAGAGAGAGAGAGAGAGAGAGAGAGAGAGACTCAAAGCCGTACCTTCAAAGGGGGGTGGGGGAGGAGGGCCTAAGTGATCATCATTGTTACTTGAAGCCATTTTCCTCAACACACACACAGTGATAGGTTATTTTTTCATAATATTTCGTTGTTATACTTATAATTTAAGTATTCAAAAAATCGGTTCTTGACCTCTTTAATATCTTACCTTTTCTTTCAGACATTCCTCTACATACCAACCCAAACAGCCGAAGGACCGTAAAGGGGAACGGGGCATATCTGTTCTGATCTCTCCATGAGCCACATAGCAGCATCAGGCAGGAAAATATTGACAGTGTATTTTCATAATTAAAGTTTTGATATAATCATATGCATTTAGACTAATTTTTGCTGGAAAGTTAATTCATAATTATGAAAAGACTTGTTGCATACTCAGGATATCCAATGGGTGGATTTAAAGATTTAGACAATTTAATGTTCTTAAAATCAAATTGATTCAACATTTGTAAGCAGTCTTCTTGCTTGTGGGTGTGGGGTTGGGAATGGAGGTACTTTTTTGTATTCTTAGTGTTTGCTAAATATCTAATTAAATCTCGTGTTTCAAGATGTTTGTTATATAATTATTACTTTCAATTAATATGCAACTTTTATATGTTGTATGAAAGTTGTTTTTATAAACATGACGAATTTAACAGGTATAAAATTGTGTACACACACATTACATAAAAACATATATAATTATCATTTCTGAAACAGAAAAGGTATAGTCATAAGTCTCAATCTTATTAAACTAAAGAATGACGTTGAAAGCATTGATGTGTCTTACTTCAGCAAAGTAAATCATTTATACCACTCTTTTGCCCGAGGTTGAAATATGTAAAAACTTGGGCAATTCACGGAAGGAGATAATTTGCTGACTATATATATATATATATATATATATATATATATATATATATATATATATATATATATATGTATATGTATGTATATATATATATATATATATATTTATATATATATATATATATATATATATGTGTATATATATATATATATATATATATATATATATATATATATGTATGTATGTATATATATATATATATATATATATATATATATATATATATGTATGTATATATATATATATGTATATATATATGTATATATATATATATATATATATATATATATATATATATATATATGTAATATATTATATACAGTATATATATATATACACATGTATGTAATATATTATATACAGTATATATATATATATATATATATATATATATATATATTATAGTGTATATATATATGTAATATAATATAAACAATATATATATATATATATATATGTATATATAGTGTATATATGTACATAAATATAGTGTAATATATATATATATATATATATAGTATGTGTGTATATATATATATATATATATATATATATATATATATATATAGTATGTGTATATGCTGTATATAAACATATATATATATATATATATATTATATATATTATATATTTGTATATATAATATATACTGTATATAAATATATATATATGTGTGTGTGTGTGTATATATTTCCTAGTTTGCAATTTAGTTTTCGTAAAGGCCATGGAGCATGTGATGCCCTTCTTACAATCTCCAATGCTGTACAGAAATCCCTTGATTGTGGTCAGGAAGTTCGTATGATAGGCCTTGATTTTAATGCTGCCTTTGACTGTGTTAATCATGAGGCCCTTGTTTTCAAACTCAAACAGTTGGGAGGGGAATAAATAAATGATGTGAATAAATTAACAATATATCATTATAAAAACAGTAACAGCGTCAAAACAGATATGTCCTATATAAACTATTAACAACGTCAAAAACAGATATGTCATATATAAACAATAAAAAGATTCATGTCAGCCTGGTCCACATAAAAACATTTGCTACAACTTTGAACTTTTGAAGTTCTACTTATTCAACTACCTGATTAGGAAGATAACAACTGGAATAAAACTTCTAGAATACTGTGTAGTATTGAGCCTCATGGTGGAGAAGGCCTGGCTATTAGGATTAACTGCCTGCCTAGTATTACGAACAGGATAGAATTGTCTTGGTAGATCTGAATGTAAAGGATGGTCAGAGTTATGAAAAATCTTATGCAACATGCATAATGAACTAATTAAATGACAGTGCCAAAGATATAATAGACCGTAAGTTTCTGTCCAACAAATTGAGATGAGAATCAGCAGCTGAACACCAGACAGGAGAACAATACTCAAACCAAGGTAGAATGAAAGAATTAAAACACTTCTTCAGAATAGATTGATCACCAAAAATCTTGTAAGACTCTCAATAAGCCAATTTTTTGTGCAATTGAAGAAGACACAGACCTAATGTGTTTCTCAAAAGTAAATTTGCTGTCGAGAAGCACACCTAAAATTTTAAGTCATACAAATTTAAAGAAACATTATCAATACTGAGATCCGGATGATGAGGAGCCACCGTCCTTGACCTACTTACAGTCATACTTTGAGTTTTGTTAGGATTCAACTTCATACTCCATAATTTGCACCATGCACTAATTTTAGCTAAATCTCTATTAAGAGATTCACCAACCTTAGATCTACATTCAGGGGATGGAATTGATGCAAAGAGAGTAGCATCATCTGCATATGCAACAAGCTTGTTTTCTAGGCCAAACCACATGTCATATGTATATAGTATGAAAAGTAATGGGCCAAGAACACTACTCTGTAGAACACCGGATATCACATTCCTATACTCACTATGGTGCCCATCAACAACAACTCTGATATCTATTACTTAAAAAATTAATAATAATGCTAAGAAACGACCCACCCACTCCCAAATGTTTCAGTTTTAAACATCAGACTTACCCTGTGGTTACATAAGAATAGCTTTAGTCCCTGACGTCCAGCAGAAATTCAAAACTTGCAGCAATCGCCGATGGAGTAGCCAGGTGTACACCAGCGCCCTCTCACGCGAGATATGTTGAACAATTCCATAATTCCTCAGATCTTCTCTGCCGCCATTGCCGGCGACATCGTTGGAATTCACTTGTTAATTAACCTGGATTTTGGCAGTTATCTTTGGTGATGTACTACAATTTTGGTTATTGGCTTTCACTTGTTGGAATTTGCTTTCGGATTCTCTTGAAACTTTATTGATATGGATTATTTTGATTATTGTGACCCTTGCTTGTTTTGATCTCTCTTAGTAACTATTCATAATGGCCGACCCTTCTCCCGCTTATAGAAAGTGTGTGAAAGGGTGCAAGACCCAGCTTCCTAAAGCCGCTGTAGATTCCCACTCAATTTGTGAAAATGTAGGGGTAAAGTATGTGAGTTAGTGGATCGGTGTGACGAATGTTTTTTGTCTGAGATTGAGTGGCTGGCTTTTGACCACTACACTCGTGAACTTCAGAGAGACAGAGTTAGACGTAGTTCTTCTCGTTCTAGAGAATTATCCACTTCCCGTGTCATTGAACCTAATCCTTCCCCTGTAGTGGTAGTTTCAGATCCCACTACTGTTACCGCTGAGCCTACGTTTAAAGACATGATGGTCGCGATTCAGGCCCTGGGAGTAAGGGTTGAATCGCTCACTGCGGACAGGAACCGACTTATGTCCGATGTGAATCAATTAAAAAGTGTTAGTGCGAATAGTGCAGTTAATGTTTTTAGTGAAGTGGAGGGTGCGTCTGCTCGAACCTGTCGTTCACCTAGCCTTAGACCTCTTCCAAGCTCCCCAACCCCTGGGAGAAGGAATGTCGATCGGCGAAAGGGAACGAGAGGTGTTATCGCTCGAGCAGACGTCCCCTCGAACGTACCTGTTGACGTTTCACGAGACGCTCGCCCTCACCATGGGAAAGGTGAGGTTAAGGTGCTTACCTCATCCTCGGATGACGCAGCGCACAGCAAAGGCTGGTGTCAAGCCTCCAGACCTCTTAAGAGGAAAGTGGATGCAGTACCTCAACGTCGCGACTTGTCACCGCAAGCGCCTGGCTGTAGCCATTGGAGCAGTCCAGAGCGTTTCCCTTCGTCTGTAGAATGTTCTACTGCTAAACGTCCTGATAGGATGTCAGAGTCTGACAAATATCTAGTCCAGCCTGTTGAGAATCTAGTTCCTGAGTCTGGTATCACTGTTCACGCTCCGCCGCCACCGTCAGACTGGTTGTCGTCGCTCGGCGCGTTACTTGAGCGATGAAGAAGGCGAGTTTGCGGTTGATGTAACTTCTCCTGCGTCACCGCAAGTTGACCCGAATTGGAGTATGCTGCAAGACATGTAGCAGCAGCTATCGTCTTTTATACAGACGTATCATCTTGCTGTCAACAAGAAAGTGGTTAGTCAAGATCCCGACCCCCGGGAAACTTCGCTGCTTGACGCTAAGCGCCATAAGGCGGCTAGTCTAGAAGATCTTGACGACGGACAGCTTCCCAAGCATAAAGCAGTTAAACACGGCGCTGAACGACGTGATAAGGTCTCTGTGAAACGTCGAGATCCTGATCCTCTTGACACCAAACTTCAAGCTTCCAAGCGTGACGCCGAGCGTCAAGCTTCCAAGCGTGACGCCGAGCGTCAAGCTTCCAAGCGTGACGCCGAGCGTCAACCTTCCAAGCGCGACGACGATCGCCATGCAGTTAAACGTGACGCCGAGCGTCAAGTTAGACGTAACGTCGATTGACAAGCGTGTGATGTCGAGCGTCAAGTGAAACGTGATGCCCAACGTCAATCAGATGCTGAACTACATGCAGTCGGTCGTGACGCCGAGCGTAAGAGCAGCAGACGTCATGTTGACGCCAGTCATACGGAGCGTCAAGATTGCTGGCGCCGTAGTGCCGACTCTCATGATCGCGAGCTACTGCTTTCTGAGCGTCGAGCGTTGGATCATCGTGACGTTGTACGTGATGACCCTATGCCTGTGTTGGACAGTAGTCGGGCCCGTAAGGAGTCTCCTCTTGTTCTGCAAGATGCCTCTGACAGTTAGGGTTTTATCGGAGGAGGAGCCTGATGATAACTTTTCCCCGGCTGAACTTTTGGAAGATTTCTCTGAGGGAGAAGAGCCTAAGACCCTTCATCATTCTGTCGATCTTAAGAAGATTATGAAAGTCTTTACGGAAGAATTTCCAGACCAGTTTGTTCCTGTTGTTCCGCGTTCACCTCCTTTGGAGTTTACCTTAGGGAAAGCAGCAAAGGAATCGCTGTTCACCAAGATGGTTCTCTCTCGCTCTTCGAAGAGAGCATTAAGGATGTTGGGAGATTGGATGCAGTCCAAAAAAGACCAAGGCAAGACAGCCTTTGCTTTACCTCCAGCTAGATTAGCGTCCAGGTCAAGTGTATGGTACGAGACAGGAGAAGTTCTCGGCTTGGGAGTTCCTGCCTCTGCCCAGGGCGACTTTTCAAGCCTAGTAGACTCTCCTCGTCGGTTGGCCATGAGAAGGACTAAGATTCTATGATCGACTTCTGAGTTCGATCATCTCCTCAAAGGCGTCTTCAGAGCCTTCGAGGTTTTCAACTTATTGGATTGAACTCTGGGAGCCTTGGGGAAGAAAGTTTCAACCCTAAAAGATCCAGACACTGATAGTTTTATACATATTATGTCATGTATGGATAAAGTCGTTAGAGACAGCTCTAATGAGTTGGCAGCCCTATTCACAGCTGGGGTTCTTAAGAAGATAGCAACAATGTGTTCTTTTCTTTCTATGGGGGTTACACCCTTCCAGAAGTCTGAGTTGCTGTTTGCACCTCTTTCTCCCTCTCTGTTTCCTCAGGAGTTAGTGAGAGAGGTTGCTTCGGCTTTAACCCCCAGAAGGCCACTCAAGACTTGGTCTCAAAGACTGCAAGGAAGGTGCTACCGACTTCCTTTACTAGCCGTAAACTGAAAGAAGAAAAACTCTTTCCTCAATTTTCACAGCCTTTTCGTGGGAAGTCCATCAGTAGGGGTAGCTCCAGACCAGACAGGAGGAGAGCTATAAGGAGAGGTTCCAGACCTGGGTGAAGCTGAGTCTGACTGCTTTCGACTTCAGACAGCAGTAGGAGCCAGACTGAACAACTTTTGGCGAGCTTGGGAGAGAAGGGGAGCAGACCCTTGGTCCGTTCGTGTTTTAAAGGAGGGATACAAGATTCCTTTCATTATGAAACCTCCGTTAGTTTTAGTTCCGATAGATCTCTCTCCCAACCACAAGGAGAAGTCGAAGAGGCAGGCTATGCACCTCAAAATGTGTGTCTTGTTGGATAAGAAAGCAGTAGAGAGGGTGCGAGACTTGAAGTCAACAGGGTTCTACAACCGCCTATTCCTGGTTCCCAAGAACTCGGGGGGGATGTAGACCAGTCCTGGATGTAAGTATCCTCAACGATTGTTCAGAAGACGAAGTTCTCTATGGATACACCAAAGACTGTGCTAGCAGCAGTAAGAAAGGGCGACTAGATGGTCTCTTTAGACCTCCAGGACGCTTACTTTCATATCCCTATTCATCCAAGTTTCAAGCATTACCTGAGGTTCGTGTACAGGAAGGAAGTCTGCCAGTTTCGGGCCTTGTGTTTCGGCCTCAGCACCGCTCCTCTCATTTTCACGAAGCTTATGTTAAATGTAGCGAGTATGCTACACTCAAGTGGCATCAGAGCCTCCTTGTACCTGGACGACTGGCTTCTCAGAGCTCATTCCTTCAATCTCTGTCTGGAGGATCTGTGTCTGACATTGAGATTGTCAGATAAACTGAGTCTTCTTGTAAACTCAAAGAAGTCTCAATTGATTCCATCCCAGAAGATACTCTATTTGGGGATGGTGATTCGGAGTCTAGCTTTTCAGGCTTTTCCGTCACCCTCAAGGATACAACAAGCCCTCCTGAAACTTCGTTCTTTTCTAGAGAAAAGAGTTTGTTCGGTAAGAGAGTGGATGAGTCTGCTGGGAACCCTTTCCTCACTGGAACAATTTGTTTCCCTGGGAAAACTGAACCTCCGGCCTCTTCAATTCCACCTCAATCTTCATTGGAACAAAGAGGAGAGCGCCTCGAGACGGAAAGCATTCCCCTCACGGAACCAATAAGAAGTTGCCTCCAGTGGTGGAACGACCTGGGCAAGCTTCAGGAAGGTCTCTCATTGGAACAAAGGAGCTCAAACCTTGTGTTGTGTTCCGACGCCTCGGACTCGGGGTGGGGAGCAACACTGGGCAAGTTGGAGATCTCAGGTCTGTGGACAAGGGATCAGGAGAGCCTCCACATCAATCAGAAGGAACTGTTAGCAGTCCTGTTGGCCCTCAAAGGTGCAGGTCAACGCCGACAACACTTCAGCATTGGCTTACCTAGCCAAACAAGGCAAGACTCACTCGAGGTCACTTTACGAGACTGCAAAGATTCTTCTTGTTTGGGCAAAGGAAAGAAATGTAACCCTGCTTACAAGATTCATCCAAGGAGAAAAGAATGTGATGGCAGACAGCCTCAGCAGGAGGGATCAAGTTATTGCATCAAGAGGTATGCAATAAGTTATGGCGGATTTGGGGTAGTCCGTCCATAGTCCTGTTCGCAACCTCGAAAATGAAAAGGCTGGAGACATACTGCTCCCCAGTTCCGGATCTCGAAGCGACACACACAGATGCTTTCCTGCTGGATTTCTCTCACCTGGACCTGTACGCGTTCCTGCCATTCAAAGTTCTATACAAGGTGTTACAAAAGTTTGTGTCACACGAGGGAACCAGGTTGACTCTAGTGGCTCCCTTTTGTCCATCAAGAGAATGGTTCACAGAGATACTGGAATGGATGGTGGACATTCTGAGAAGCCTCCCATTGAGAGTGGATCTTCTCAAACAACCTCACTTGGCAAGACACCATCAAAACCTCCAAGCTCTACGTCTAACTGTCTTCAGACTGTCAAAAAACTCACAAGAGCTAGAGGATTTTCGAAGGAGGCAACTAGGGCTATCGCTAGAGCAAGGAGGGCTTCTACCATCAAGGTTTACCAGTCCAAGTGGGAGGTTTTTAGGGAATGGTGCAGAGCTAACTCAGTTTCTTCATCCAGTACCTCTGCAACTCAAATTGCTGACTTCTTTTTAGACCTCAGAAGAAAACGCAACTTTTCTTTCTCTACCATCAAGGGGTACAGGAGTATGTTAGCGGCCGTCTTCAGGCACAGGAATTTGGATTTCTCTGATAATAAGGACCTTCAGGACCTTCTCAAATCATTTGAGACTTCTAAGGAGCGACTACAGGAATCTCCAGCCTGGAATCTAGATGTTGTGTTGAATTTCCTCATGAGTGACAGGTTTGAGCCCTTACAATCTGCTTCTT